>NC_061119.1:19643829-19723630 GCF_002878395.1 Capsicum annuum | reverse complement strand
CTATCTCTCTCTCTCTCTCTCTCTCTCTCTCTCTATATATATATATATATATATATATATATATATATATAATCTATAATATATTAAAAATTTGAAGACCTTAAAAAGTGATTTAAACTTTTTGTTAATTAAAATTATGAATATTAAATCTTTACCTATTTATAATAGGTAAGACCTCCTATAAGACATTAAAATCAATTAAAATTTTACTTATTAAGATTTCCTTTTATGAACTAAAAACTCAAAATCTCATCCCATATAAAACCTTTTTGTATGAAAGTTTTTTCTTTCATTCTACTGTTAGACGAATATATTGTCAATAGCAATACACATTCCTTGCTCTCCTTTTTTCTCCGTTCTTAATTCTCTTCCTACTTTTATTTGTTGATTTTTAATTGTTTAGAATTTTTCATGCTATAATTTGATTATTGAACTATATTTGCTTCTCTTGTGTCCCTATTTATAAATGTCCACTTTAATGTTTTCAATAGCTTTTCTTTGAAATCAGGTTATGTTTTGCTTAATATTTTGCAAGAACATTGATGATGGATCCCCTTCTTGACTTCAAGTGTTCATAAAAGTTTTAACACTACTTATTAAAGTGCATATCTATTGTCACTCAAATCAATATTAATTTTGATAGCAGATAATAATTCGAGTGAAGAATTCATTGTGATGAGGAATAATGGAAGCACTGTATTTCATGTGATCATAACTCACAAATGTTATTGTAAGTATATTTTCCAATGACCATTTCTTATTATGACAACTATTATAAGTATTTGAGTTTAATAGTTTTTATTGGTGCAAAATACTGCATTATTTTTGGAATAAGTTACATGGTTAATTTGCTTCCTTAGGTAGACTGTAGCAAACCAGATCATGATGAACTAGGGCCCAACTTTAATTTTTAAATTGTTATTATTTTACAAAAATAACATTCTTTTTGGTTCAATTTATTTAATTTGAAGGTGGAAGAGGCAGGAGATTTGGAAATTCTTTGAAAAAAGTTGTAGAGCAAAGACCAGGAGGATGATTAAGAATAGAGAGTTTGCAACAAACTAGCTTTTCAGGGGAGAAATTGAAGGCAACATCTTTAGCCTGTAAGAGAATGAACAAGACTATGATGGGCAGAGACTTCGGTGACCAGTTCCTGAGTAGCCTTTGATTAAGAAACTTTTGTGATCAAGAATCATTAGACTACTTAAAAACTTGTGGATATATGTGCGTTTTGGGCAATCATCTGGTTCACTGGATCCGGTACCTTTATCAGCTCTTGCAGTGACGAACTACTGAAAATTATTGGAGAGATTTTTATAAATACTACATCAGGTGTTCCACGTGTCCATGTTAATCATACTTACCCATTATCTCAGGTGGCACAAGCACATGCTAACCTTGAGAGTAGGAAAATATCTGGATCAGCTGTACTGATTCCAGATGGTACGCAGTAGTAGTTTACTTTATCTTATGTATTGCCAGCATGAAATGTATGAAAGGGCAGGCTTCAAGTTTGAGCTGAACCCTATCTCTGCAGATTTCACTTCTCATTGTGTTGCTATAGTGTGTTACATTTGTCTGGTGTTGTACTGCATTGATTTTGTATTCAATTTCCAGTCATCTGTAAATGAATGAGCATCATAATATTAGTTCCTTCAGGTTCTTCTTAGCTTAATATAAGATGCGATAGCTTATTTTGGCTCATAATTATTGGCAAATCATTGAGGTACATGATTAATTTAGACGTAACAATAGTCATTATTGTTTTTATGATGATTTGTAGATAAATAATTTTCAAATGGTATAAATAAGGGCATTATCACGACCCGATTTGGGGCCCTGGACACGACGGGTATCTCGAACCATGAAGGTCTGAGAGACTCCTTAGCATATTATCATAAGCATAATCCATACATAAATTCAAGTGTGGAAGATATAATGAAATTCAAAGAAATTTATATTACAAACTCTGTCAATAAAATATGACAATACAATAGCCAACATTTGTCTACAAAGCCTCTACTGAATTAATAGTCAATCTAGGTTGGTACAAGGCCCTCCGCCTGGACCATAAGACAACTAAACTAACGTAAGAATAGAATACCTTTTGAAGCAAGGGAGGCTCACCAACTCTGGAGTTCAGGAAGTAATCTAATGCTGAGCTAGACTATGGAAATTTGCCTCAAAACCTACATTATGAGACACTGTAGCTGCCATGAAGGATGGTTAATACCTGGAATGTATTGGTATGTAGAACTAATCAAAACAACATGTATTCCATATAAAATAGTCAAGAGCATTTAGAAAGCAGTTTACCATAGTCTATACATAAAACACATGGGCATAATTGGATAAGCTTCAAAACATTTATGAAAATCACGACTCAAATTTTTATTTTACTTCTGAGCTAGATGGTACACCCTATAAATGTACTTATCCACGGGCTATATGGGCTCCGCCCTTGACTCAGCGGCCAATACCCCAATCCGAGTTTGCCACAAGGATTGAGGTCTGTCATTTGTACTATGTCATAAGGCCATTGCCAATGTATAATCTATATTATAGGACATCATAAACCCTTATCGGCAAAACATGATTTCGGGCTAAGAGTTATCTGATCTCATGCCTTCTTCGGATAACCAACTAGCTCTCTTTAAGCCTAATTTTAGTCCTTTAAAACCATGCTTCATGCTCTTAAAATATTTGTTTCTTTCATGTTAAGGGCACTCCTTAGTAGGTATCATCATACCTAGACTTGCAAGTCGAATCATGTCATAATGTATCCATAGCCCTTTCATTCAAAAATCATGCTAATAACCACCAAAAGATTTAAATATCACATGAGATTTCTTATTTCAAAAGCATTAGAAAACTTATGCAACATACTCTCATGTCAAGTCCTTAACACATGGTGACCAATTCTTTTATTCAACACATGCATTTCTTTCAGTTAAGATGCAAGAGCCTTTAGCATAAGAAATACCCCTTTGAAAACGTGCAAAACAACAATGTATAATGGTTAAAGAGGAATTTAACTTAAGAATTATCCTCATTCATAAACCATCACCAACATTAGTTATACATAAATCTCATGGTAAAAAAGAGGCTTATACTTCATGCTCTCAAACTCAATTCACAATTCATACCATGCAAAGACCATAAATTTCATCATGGGGATGGGAATTTCACAAGTCACATTCATAAATCACTTTTTGAACTCAAATCATGTATGCACAAGATTATAAATCAAGCTTATGGAAAAACTCCATGACAAATACATACTTTCATCAAATTGAGTTCATGATGTAGCTCAAAAAACAATTTCACAAACCTTATTAAATATACATACATATATAACTTTAAAGCTTATTAAAATCGTAAAACCTATGCCCAAGAGATTTAGGATAGTCCCGCGTACCTTTTTGATGAACAAAACTTGTGATATCTTAAATATAAGCCTTGGAAGCATGAGTTTTTGAAAGAAACCCTAATTTTTCTCTCTTGAGAGTAGAGAGGATAATAAATGATGAAAAACTGACATGATGATGGAAAAATAGCGTTTAAATCATGTTTTTAGTCATGGGGTTGGGTTTTAGGGTGAGAAAAGACCAAAATACCCCTAAAGAAATTAAATAAAAATTGCAGGAATTTTTAGTTGATTACTTAGTTGACAGCTTGTCAACTAGTTGATGACTTATTAGCCTAGTCGTCGTCACCTTATCTTCATGATCTGGTTAAGGTTGACGACTTGGTTGTGTAAGACCCCGCAAAATCCTAACCTTAACTCAGTCTTTTAAGATTGCTAAGGGGTCCCAGACTTAGAAAATTTTAGCTAAGTATTCAAACTTAGTGTCATTTTGGCCTTTGTAATTTGGAAACTCAATTTCACGACCTCTATGACCTTAAAATGTCAATCTTTAGGTTAATTCATGATTAGGAATGTCAGTAGGTGTTCCCGGACGAGTTTTATATTTTTCGAACCTCATTTGAACCACATTCAGGAATCTAAAACAGTGTATCAACGCGATCTCGACGCGATTCGGCGGCCATCACATTGATCAATATTTTTCTTGGCTCCCAGTGACAATTTCTACTGAACCGATCGGACTCGATGCGGCGCGTTGTCTATCGTGTCGATGCCAACGACGCAGTGCGTCAGTCTGCGCGTCGATGATTCAATTTTTAGTCATTAAAAAGCCGCATCTTTGGGGGTAATTGGGTCTTTTCCCCACGTCCTTCAGCCCCCATAACACGAGATTTAGCCCTCAATTAGCAAATTATATTCATTCTTTCTCAAAACACTCAAGAATGAAAATCCTAGGAGATTAAATTTCAAGATCCAAGACTCAAGGTTTCCACTATTATTCTTCAAGAATTCGCTAACTAAGGTATGTGAAGTTTCATCCAAGGGTTCCTTCCACCCTTGGAGACTAAGAAACTCTTTTAAACTTCAAGTAGTTGGAATTTTTGACTTCCATGATTGGAATTAAAGTGTATTCATGATTACTATTTGAATTAGATTTCTATTTCATGATTTATTATACGTTTCATGTGGAATTGGTTATTATGTGTGTAGATTCGTATGAATCCATGTTAAACCCCTTGAAATTGTGAAAATGGAAGTGAATCATGATGCCCTCTTATAATGTGCATATATTATGCTCACCAAGTTCTTGATGAATTGTTTATGTGAACTAATAAGGGAAAGAAATCATGTCATGCTAGCTTATGTGCAAGTTATACCATGCAAGTGTTTGATAAAATATCTCTATAGATACATTGTGGACAAGTATGGATTTTATGCTATGCAAGATCATATGATGCTTTACTTTTCATGTTATCGAGTCCTGGGGGTATTTAATACCCGATAATTTAGTTGATTACCTAGAGCCATGGTCAGTCTTAGGATAGTATCAGTCATGTAATGATTAGTAGTACTCTCAGTTAATTACAAAACTCAGTAGACTCAGTATCAGTCCAGTCCAGTATTCAGTTCAAACCTCAGTAAATTCAGTCAGTTAACAGAATTCAGTACTATTCCGTCAGTCCAGGGAACTCAGTGAACTCAGTTCAGTTCAGTTAAACAGTATGATCAGTAACAGTTCAGTCCAGCTTAGACAAGGTTAGAAATCAGTCCAGGGTCTATTAAGTTAGGAGTAAGATTCAACACTGAGTGAACCCAAGGATGGGGACTCACCTGCCAGTAGAGGGTGTGAGCCTTAGAAGCAGTCCTTGTGTTTCAGAACTACATAGCCAGCGTAGGTTGAGACATCAACCTGCCAGTTTAAGGGTTGATGAGGTGATCTACCTTCCAGATGAGGGTACCACCATTCTCATTCAGAGCACCTGCCAGATAAGGGTACTCAACTTGTCTTTACCCGTGGCATGACATGACACCCTTCTAACTGGGGTTACAGGTTAGACCCGAATCTATTTAGAAAGAGGCATGTTAGTTGATGATTATCTCTCACAATCTCAGTTCAGATTTAGTCTCAGTAAAAAACTCAGTTCGGTTCTATAGATTTAGAATCGTCAGACACAGTCACTCAGCTCAGTACAAAACTTAGTATAGTTCCACAGAATTAGGACTATCGGATACAGTCATTCAGTTATCAGTAGTTCAATATCAGTATACTCAGATATTAGTTAATTAGTATTTAGACTCAATATTCAGTGTTATCACGATCTTAGTTACAATTACGTATTCATGCATGTATTCTGATCCAGTTGTACTTATGTCATTCAGTCAGTATTGTTCATGCATATGAACCCATGCATTTTAGCCTACCTTACTTAGCATTTCAGTACATTCAAAGTACTGACGCATACTTTTCTCTTACGCTATGATATTTTATATCATAGGTTCAGACGTACGGGCTCCCAAGCAGCCTTAGCAGTTCAGATCTTCAGCAGTCAGAGTTAGTAGTGAGTCCTCATAGTTCGAGGAAATAATTATTCTTTCAGTATTTCAGTTTATTATAGTAGTCAAAGTTAGTTGGGGATTTGTTCTATCAGCTCTATATTTCAGACAGTTTAGAGGCTTTTCAGACTAGAGTATTTTTAGATAGGTGTTTCAGTTTTGGTATTGTTATACCGTATCCAGTTTTATTATAGTATTGAACCTTATGGCATGTTTTCCGCCTAATTTGCACATATTACAATATTATCATTCAGTTAATGCAGCAGGTACCAGTCATGCAGGATTATGAGCACCGTGTAGCATCCGGGGTACAGACTCGAGGCATTAAAAACTTGGTATCAAAGCCTAAGGTTTAACAGAGTCCTAAAAAGTCTAAAAGTCATATTTACTAGAAATTTGTGCATGGGTGTGTAGCGCGCCACACTTATGGACAAGAGACTATGAGATGTTTTAAGAAAAGTTTCCCTTCCTTCAGTATTTGTATCGTGTGGGTGAGCATGAGCTCAGGTTAAACTCTCAGTCTAATTCATATCTTTCTTATGCTTCCAGAATATGCCTTCCAAAGAATCTAATGAGAGAATTAATGAAAATCAACTATCCCCTCCGCCCGTTCAGGCAGATCCCCTGAATGAGCATGTCTCCCACTCTGAATTTAGAGTTGCTTTCACTGCCTTAGCTTATTCAGTAGCTGCTCAGAACAATCAACTGGCTATTATCCTATCAAGTCTTATAGCTCATGCTCCGCAGAGTGAGGATAAGAAGCATAGGAAAGAGGGGAGAAAGAATAAGAGGGCCAGAGTGTCTAGGACAAAGAGTGGCCGAACAAATCTTTTTTGCCATAAGTGCGGCAGAAACCACCAGGGTGTCTGTAGAACGGGCAGCGATGTGTGTTTTGGGTGTGGAAAACCAGGCCATAGAGTCAGAGATTATCCCCATTCAGGTTCTCAGGATCAGTATAATGGCCCCCCTAGCTTAGTTCGATCGCCTGAATTAGTAGGGTACCGCTTCCAGTGCCACCAGTTGGTAGTGCCCAAACAGACTCTATGCTCTTCAGTCACGACAGGATCAGGAAAGTTCTCCTGATATGGTCATTGGTACGTTATAAGTTTTCCATTTACATATTTATGCTTTGCTCAATCCAGGAGCTTCGTTGTCCTTTGTTACTCCATATATAGCTGTTGATTTCGAAGTTAGTCCCAAAATTCTTGCAAAGCCTTTCTCAGTGTCTACCCCAGTGGGTAAATCTATCATAGCCCGGTGGGTATATAGGAACTATCTGATTATGATATCTCAGAAAGTTACTTCAACAGACTTAGTCAAATTAGAGATGACTAATTTTGATGTCATTCTCGACATAGATTGGCATCATTCCTGCTATGCCTCAGTCTACTGTAGAAACAGAATTATCCAGTTTCAGTTTTTAAATAAACTCGTCCTTGAGTGAGAAGGGGTATTACTTCAGCACTTAGGGTTCAACTTATTTCTTACCTTCGGGCGAGAAAAATAATATCTAAGGGATGTGTCTACCATCTCGTTCTATTTCAGGACTCTAGTTCAGAAACCCCTACTCTTGAATCAATGTCAGTAGCATGTGAATTCCCAGATGTGTTTCCCGAAGATCTTCTCAGAGTTCCTCCCGAAAGGGAAATCAACTTTGGAATAGACCTTCTTCTAGATACTCAACCCATATCTATTCTACCATATAGAATGGCACCTGTAAAACTCAAAGAATTAAAACAACAGTTGAAGGATCTCCGAAATAAGGAATTTATCAGACCAGTGTGTCCTCATAGGGCGCACCAATTTTATTCGTCTGTAAGAAAGATGGTTCTCTCAGAATATATATTGACTACCATCAGCTAAATAAAGTCATGGTCAAGAACAAGTATCCCCTTCCCAGAATTGATGACTTATTTGACCAACTTCAGGGTGCCAGTTACTTCTCTAAGATAGACCTCAGATCGGGCTATCATCAGCTCAGAGTCAGAGGATGTGACATCTCTAAAAAGCTTTTAAAACTCGGTATGGTCACTTTGAATTGTTAGTCATGTCATTTAGTCTTACTAATTCCCCAGCAACTTTCATGGACTTGATAAACCGTGTGTTCAAGCATTACTTGGACATGTTTGTCATAGTCTACATAGATGACACTCTTGTCTATTCCCATAATGAGGATGAACCTGCTGACCATCTCAGACTCGGACTTCAGACTCTCAGAAACCATCAATTATCATAACATTTATTTATGTCTTACATGTCAGCTCTATGATCATAGCCCATACTCATACACGTTAGCAATCATGCATGCTTATAGTTCCTAGTATAAGGAGTCCCAATTTACCCAGTGTTATGAATCATGTTCCATGAATACAGAAACTCCAAACTCAGGTCATGCAACTCATGACTCAGGTATCCATGTCATGCTACACAGTATGCTCGATTCCCATGACCCATGCTACACTCCTAGCGATCGGCTAAATTCAAATTTCATTATGCACATCCTCATTTTAGATCTTTTGATAAATCTATGGTGTTGAAATTCTGTTCCTCAGACCTCAGTTAAGTGTCGAGCTTGGTATAGTATTCATGCATACCTCAGGTCCTCATGTTTTAACCCTTCAGTGGACTCTCCTTACAAATGATGTAGTGATGAGCAGTTGCTTCGAAGGGAGATAGTAAACGTTTCATGTTAAGAAAAGATTATTGCATGCTAGTTTTACATGAGGCTGTAGTTATAAAGATAGGTTTGAATGTCATGTGGATGTGTAAGTGGATAAATGCATTTTAGAGATTTGAGTAGGCTTGAACATAGTAGGAGAATTTAGTCTAGATCAGACCTCAGTAGGTGGAGTAATCAAAACCCAGTATTCAATTCCAGTACAGTCTCAGTTGCAGTCTCAGTCCCAGTCCCAGTCCAGTAATTAGATCAGTAACTCAGTTCAGTATCAAATTTTCTCAACCATAGCATACAGTTATCAGTTATCAGTATTTCAGTACCTCAATTTATAGACTATTTTAGATTCATGTTATACGCTTGGTCTTGCCTTCTCAAATAGTATAGCTTTCGAGAATTCATGCTCAGTTACCTCATGTTACTCAGTCATTCCCTACTGCATATGCATAATACTATGCAGTTTCAGTCCAAGCTAAGTACAGTTCAATCCTACCTGACTAGTATTCAGCTATTAGCCACTCAGTTATCAGATAAGTTAGTACATTTATGCATTCGTGCTCAATGCCCATGTGAATATTTTTAGTAGCCTCAAGTGAAATACATGCAGTGTTGAAGTAGAAATTCCAGTTGAGGGAATAGTCAAGAAACGTGGCCAAGATTACAACCTAGTAGTTACAGTGCATAAGGCTTAGTAACTCTATCTTAGATGACATTTCATAGGCCTTGCTCCATATTACAAAATTGTAGCCATGTGGTGATTTCTTATTCAGGTGTATTATTCAAACTATGCCAAGATTTCCTTGCTCCCTAAAGCCACTAAAACTCTATAGAAATTATGTCAAAGAAAGGCTCCAGTCGAATATAAGTTGTCAGCATAAGTTAGTCCACAAAACCAACAATTCAGTTTAGCAGTTAGGCAGACAATATTTATATAGTTGGGTTTCCTATCTTTCCATCTAGTTGCACTATCCAAATTCTCATGAATGTAATTAGTCCCAGATTGAGCAACCATGTGGTTGTGAGTTTAGCTCAGTTTAGGTGTCATGCCTCTGTTTTAGATCCCCGATATGCAGTCACGATTTAGTTCATAGCTGCCCTGTGCAACACCTCAGTTTTTCCTTAGTATATCAACCAAGTCAGCAATCTTCAGGGGACATAATATCCCAAGGGGGAGATGCACTATAATCCTCGAGCTTTCATGACCTAAACCTTCCATCTTCTCTTCACATAATAAATTCAGTTTGGAGTAGTGGGTACTCATAGGTATACCCACAAGTTCCAATCTCATCCGTAGTCTATGTATTCAGAGGCTCAATCCGTTCATGATATTCAGTTCCTATATCACATTTCACGCTCAGTTATGTTCTCATGTTCCCATTCATGTGTATTCGATAAATGATCTCGAGTTCGAGATTGGTGATTTTGTGTATTTGAAAATCTCTCCTATGAAAGGACTAAAGATTTTTAGCAAGAAGGGGAAACTCAGTCCCCGATATGTTGGTCCTTACCAAATTCTCAGCCATTTCGGAAAGGTAGCTTACGAGTTTGAGTTGCCTTCAGACTTAGCTTTAGTGCATCCAGTGTTCGATGTCACCTTGCTTAAGAAATGCATAGGTTACCCAACATTTGTAGTCCCTATAGAGGTCATAGATATTCAGAACAGCCTCTCTTATGAAGAGATTCCAGTCAAAATCCTTAACTATCAAATTTACAGACTGAGGAATAAAGAAGTCCCTCTAGTCAAAGTTCTTTGGTGGAATCAGTCCATTGAGAGAGCTACTTGGGGAGCAGAAGAAGACATGCAAACCAAGTATCCTCACATTTTCTCCACAAACTTAGACTAAGCCTAAGGTAACTATTTTTCTTTGAATTACTCAGTCTTATATTCAGATATAACTACCAACATAGTATCAATTAACGTTGCATACTCAGTCATGCATTCATGAATCAGTTTAGTCATGTACTCATGTATCAGACATACATGTCCAGTATATAAGCTCAGCTTATTAGTAATCTTAGTCGTGCATTCATGAATCATGTTCAGCTATGTACTCATGCATCAGTTATGCATGTTCAGTATGATAATTCAGTAATTTCAGTCATGGAATCATATTTCAGTTGTGCATGTCATGTCCAGTGTCTAAATTTAGTCTATCCGTATTCTCAGTTTAATCAGTCTCATTTGAGGATAAATGTTCCCAATCGGGAGATATTATAAGACCTCGCAAAATCCTAAGCTTAACTCAGTCTTTTAAGCTTGCTAAGGGGCCCCAGACTTAGAAAACTTTAGCTAAGTATTCAAACTTAGTGTCATTTTGGCCTTCATAAGCTGGAAACTCTATTTCACGACCTCCATGACCTTAAAATATCAATCATTAGTTAATTCATGATCAGGAATGTCAGTAGGTGTTCCCAGATGAGTTTTGTATTTTTCAAATCTCGTTTAAACTACGTTTGGGAATCCAAAATAATGTATCAACGCAATCTTAATGCAGCGCAGTGGCCATCGCATCGATCAATATTTTCCTTGGCTCCCAGTGGCAATTTCCAGTGAACCAATGCAGACTCGACATGGCGCGTTGGCTATCGTGTCGATGCCAATGATGCGGCGCGTATGTTTGTGCATTGATGGTTTAATTTTCATTCATTAAAAAGCCGCATCTTTGGGGGTAATTGGGTCTTTTCCCACGTCCTTTAGCCCCCATAACACGAGATTTACCCCTCAATTAGCAAATTATATTCATTTTTTCTCAAAACACTCAAGAACAAAAACCCTAGGAGATTAAATTTCAAGATCCAAGACTCAAGGTTTCCACCATTATTCTTTAAGAATTCGTCAACTAAGGTATGTGAAGTGTTCGTACAAGGGCTCCTTCCATCCTTGGAGTCCAAGAAACTCTTTTAAACTTTAAGTAGTTGGAATTTATGACTTCTATGATTGGACTTAAAGTGTATTCATGATTAATATTTGAATTAGATTTCTATTTCATGATTTATTATACGTTTCATGTGAAATTGGTTATTATGTGTGTAGATTCATATGAATATATGTTAAACCCCTTGAAATTGTGAAATTGGAAGTGAATCATGATGCCTTCTTATTATGTGCATATATTATGCTCACCAAGTGCTTGATGAATTGTTCATGTAAACTAATAAAGGAAAGAAATCATGTCACTCTAGCTTATGTGCAAGTTATACCATGCAAGTGTTTGATAAAATATCTCTATAGATACATTGTGAACAAGTATACATACTATACTATGAAAGATCATGTGATGCTTTACTTTTCATGCTATCGAGTCCTGGGGGTATTTAATACCCGATAATTTAGTTGATTACCTAGAGCCATGGTCAGTCTCAGGATAGTATCAGTTATATCACAATTAGTAGTACTCTCAATCAGTTACAAAACTCAGTAGACTCAGTATTAGTCCAGTCCAGTTTAGTATTCAATTTAGACCTCAGTAAATTTAGTCAGTTAATAGAATTCAGTCGTATTCTATCAGTCCATGAAACTCAGTGAACTCAGTTTAGTTCAGTTAAATAGTATAATCAGTAATAGCTTAGTTCAACTTATAACATGTTACAAATCAGTCCAGGGTCTATTCAGTTAGGAGTAGGATTCAGCATCGAGTTAACCCAAGGATAAGGACTCACCTGCCAGTAAAGGGTATGAGCCTTAGAAGTAGTCATTGTGTTCCAGAACTACGTGACCAGTGTAGGTTAAGAGATCAACTTGCCAGTTGAGGGTTGATGAGGTGATCTACTTGCTAGTTGAGGGTACCACCGTTCTCATTCAGAGCACCTACCAGATGAGAGTCACTCATCTTGTCTTTATCCATGGCATGGTACTAAAAACCCTTCCAACTAGGATTACAGGTTGGACCCCAATCTATTTAGAAAGGGGCATGTCGGTTAGATGATTACCTCCCACAATCTTAGTTTCAGATTCAGTCTCAGTATAGAACTCAGTTTAGTTTTATAGATTCAGGACTGTCAAACATAGTCACTCAGCTTAGTACGAAACTCAGTATAGTTCTACAGAATTAGGACTTTTAGATACAATTATTCAGTTATTAGTAGTTCAGTATCAGTATACTCAGATATCAGTTAATCAGTATTCAGACTCAGTATTCAGTGTTATCATGATCTCAGTTACAGTTACATATTCATGCATGTACTCTCATCCAGCTGTACTTATGTCATTCACTCAGTATTGTTCATGCATATGAACTCATGCATTTCAGCGTACCTCACTTTGCATTTTAGTACATTCAAAGTACTGACGAATACTTTTCTCTTAGGCTATGATGTTTTATATCATAAGTTCAGATGCACGGGCTCCCAAGCACCCTTAGCAGTTCAGATCTTCAGCAGTTCGAGTTAGCGCTGAGTCCTCATAGTTCAAGGACATAATTATTATTTCAGCATTTCAGTTTATTATAGTAGTCGAAGTTAGTTGGGGACTTGTCCATCAACTCCATATTTCAAATAGTTTAGAGGTTTTTCAGACTAGAGTATTTTTAGATAGATGTTTCAGTTTTGGTATTGTTATACCGTATCAAGTTTTATTACAGTATTGAACCTTATGGTATGTTTTTTTCCTAATTATAGTAGGTATCAGTCATAGGTTATCTTGTGGTCCTTTAAAATTAGGAGCACTGTGTAGCATCCGGGGTACAGACTCAAGGCGTTACAGGTTGGTAGCCTATCAACTAGTTGGCGGCTTATCAACCTAGGCGTCACTTTGTTTAGTGATGTAGGGTGTCTTTGGTTAATATTGATGATGAGGTTGATAGCTCGTCACTTAGTTGATGGCTTATCACCTCAAGTCGTCACCTTGTTGATAGACGGACATGCTGAGGTAAAATGAGCATAACTTTTCACTCCGATATTAAATTAAGGTGAAACCAGTTGCATTAGAAAGAAGACTAGAATATATTTCATTTGGTATATAGTAATCCACTTAACTCAATATATACTAGGAGTAATGATCGTCGGAAGTTGACCCAGGTTGAAATATTTACTAAAACTTAATCGATAAAAACATTCTCAACTCGTCTTTGAGTTAGAAGATTTTTGTGACCTCAATTTATATTCAAAAGTATCCCACACTATAGAATTTATCATTACTTATATATTAATGAGGAATCATTGGGTTCGGGTCTATACCCGTAGGAATGATGGTTTGAATTCTAGCCCAAAAATGTGGGGTGTTTGATATGAGTCAAAGGGGCATCATAGCTTTCAACAACATCATTGGAGGACAATATATAAAGACTCAAGTTCGGGGCTGCCTAACAAGATGCACAAGTTTTGAAATGTTAAAGCCCATTACACTTTAAGGTCGCCCTCATTAAGGGCTTTTGTCATTTCCTTGGAGCATGAGGCGCCTATGGAGTGTAGGAAATCATTAAGGGTCTTTTGGTCATTTTTCTATGTAATAAGATTATCCAAGACTTTAAATAGCTTCTATTAGTTTATTTTTCATCAAATTTGATGAATATTGATAAAATATTCTTTTAGAATGTCTTACAAGTGTGGATTCACTTGTGGCAATGTGGAATCGTTGTATTAGTTACCCATTTAGAAATGAGGGTTGTTTGGAAATTTAGGTTCCCTCGTGGTCTTTGTAAGAACTTAGTATTGTTTGTATGATTTTTAGGGGTCTTTGGGTTTGATACACCCTTGGGCTCTTAGGATTTGTATACTCTTATGTCAAGTTATTTATCTATCTTTACGTATTGCTTTTTTGTTATCTTGTACTCTCGACTTGTCTTGTTTCTATAGCTTTGTGTTCCATCATGTTATCATGTGTTGTTGTCTGGTGTTGTATAATTTGGTATCAGAGAAAGGATTGATTTCGTTCCTATGGAGTCAATCCTGGGCTTGTTTAGTTGAAAATAAAAAAAATGTTGAAAGCCAAAAATCGCAAGAGAAAATATTTTGTCCCATTTTTGTACTTTGGCCAAAATTTGGGACTTAGATTTAGGAATTTGTATGTGTTTTGGTTATTTCTAGTGTTAGCCCCTTCTTCACTAACACTAATAGAGTCTAGATTCAAATTTTGAGCCATTTTTTAGTTGTTCTTGAAATTTGAAATTTTTTGTTGTTGTTGATCTAAGCTTGTACATGTGTTGTTGTTGTGGATTGGTGGCTTGAAAATGTGTTGTTGTTGTTGTGGAATTTAACGTGAGCAAAAGGAATCCAAAATCATTCAATTTGGAGTTCATTTGGTTTAGTTTCAACCCTTGAATGTTCTTGGTGTTTTTCATGTTCTTCATGAATTGTTCAACAAGAACATTCGAAAGGAGTGGTTAGATCTAAAGGGGTGAAGAAAGGATTGTGGTTTTGTGTTTGTCTTGAAAGACACAATCCCAAGACATCCAAAAAGGAAAGGGGACAAAATGACTTTTAAAAAGTCTTCTTACCAAAAAGGAGAAAGGGCATCTACCAAGACATAAAAAAGAGTAAAGAGCCAAAAGTCTTTCAAAAAGGTGTTTTGTCAAAAAAAATGCAAAGAAAGTCAAACACTTTTTGAATATTAAAAAAGTCTCCAAGTTTTTTGTTTTCCCTCCCAAAATTGATTTCCACTCTTCCAATTGAAGATTGATCAAATACAAATTGAAGACAAGAATTTTTTTCAAAATTTCAACAATTCCAATTCTCAATCCAAGGCTACCACATCATCACCCATCCAAAAAAATAACCAAAGGTTCAAATTTTAGATTTCTTAGTTTCTTTTCCTTGTTTCTTTAGTTTCATTTCTTGATTCTAATACTTATTAGCAACTAGTAATCATCTACTAGGATGAGGCATAGTTTTTTGAATCTATTTTCTTCATGTTTGTGTTCTTTGTGTATTTTTTTCTTTTTGTAATTCGTTGTAGCTTCTTTATTCAAGGCCATACATATTTTATTTTAGTCGTTTCAAACAAGAATGTATTTTGATCTCAAGCCACAATTGGTACCAAGTAATCTTTTTGGAGTAAAAACGAGATACCAATACTTGCGACGCCAATTGAGTGACATTCAAAGATATGAACTTTGAGGGCTTGTGAGGTTGATTTATTAACCTTAACTTGTTTGCTGTTTTTGTTTTGTTTAGTGTTTCTTAATAGGTACTATAGCATCGGGAAAGGTAACCATAAAATATTTGATGGCTGCCATAATGGGTGTTAGTAGCCGAATGGAAAGAATAGAAGGAAGAATAGAAAAAATGGAAGGAATAATGGAAGGGATGGAAGGTTATCCTTTAAAGAAGTTGGATAAATTGATAAAGTATCCAAGCTTTCCTAAATCCACCCTTCTCGCTCCACCAAATTCTCAAGCTCCCTTAAGTGGACATGCTCCAAATGAGCTACAAGGTAATAAAACTAACTCTTTCACTCTAGTGAATGAGGCTAGTAGCCAACTAAGTATGAATGATAGTTTGTCTTAGGTGAGCCGAATGTTTTTCATTTCATGAAAATAATGTACAACTTGAGATTATGGATACACTAGTTGATCCTAATGATGAAAAAATTGATTCTTCTAGCAAGATAGATTTGTGTCCGCCTAGTGTTGAAGTCATTGTGACAAGTGATAGTACATTCTCTTGTGGAAGTCATGAAGACCAACTTGTGTGTGAAGATGGTTATATTGAAAATGTTGGTCGATTGACTAAGGATGACCCTTTAATTGTTTTTATTATTTCTTATGCTAGAATAAAGGGTACAAATAATTGTATTGGTGGTAATCTTGGGGAAAAAAAGTGTTTCCTAAACCCGTGTCCATGGACACTCCACCTATTTGGTCTCGGTGATCATTTGAAATATAGAAATGTTAATGTCCTTCAAATCGTGGCTGGGAATTACTTGTGTGAGTTGTGTAAGAATGGTTATGTTGATGCCAAGCATGTTTTATGTGTAAATCTGGTTTCCCATGATTGGAAGGGTAATTTACCCTCTAAGTTGAGTATTGCTTATCCATGTGCATCCTTGTTTGACACACGTGTGCTCAAGTTGCATGAATCTTGTCTTATGGATGCCAAGTTGATGTTTTACTTGGAATAAAGAAGTTTTAGGTGTTTAAATGACTTGATACCATCCTTATGTTCTATACCTTTTGAGCCAAGTGGCCTTCTTATAGATGATAGCACCTTGGATGATGCCTTTACACTTGATTCTTTCCTATACTACCTCTTTGATTGTGATGATATCCATGTTAGTCTTGGATTTATTTTATGTGGACATAGGACATTTGTTGGTTGGTCCACTAGTAGTGACAATGCTATATGGTTTTTGTGGACTTTAATACTCATTAAGGCACCACTCATGATGTGGTCACTCAATGAGGTAAATAAATAATTGTGTCTTGTGGCTCATAAGGTGAAGGAAGTTCTACCTTTTGGATTGATTGATGCCATTCGAACCTTTGTAGTTTCCTTATCTCTTGATGGTTGCAATAACCAAATCTTTTGTACCTTTTTCAATATATGTTTAATATTTCAAAAGAAGGATGCTTTATTATATGTGAAGTGTGTGTAAACTTGGCATACTACTATGATTGATTATGCTAACCCTAACCCTCATGCCATGAGAAAAGTGTGTGTGTTTGTGTCTTCTACTATTTTGCAAGGTTTGGATTCAAAGTCAAATCTTTTTAAAAAAAGGGAAGGATGATACGAGTCAAAGGGGAATCATAGCTTTCAACGACATCATTGGAGGCCAAGACGTAAAGACTCATGCTTGGGACTGCCTAACCAAGATGCGCAAGTGTTGAATTGTGAAAAATAGCCCATTACACTCCAAGGCCGCCCTCATTAAGGACCCTTTTGTCATTTCCTTGGAGTATGAGGCGCCTATGGAGTGTGGGAACTTATTAAGGGCCTTTTGGTCATTCTGCTATGTAATAAGTTTAGCCAAGTCTTTAAATGGCTTTTATTAGTTCATTTTTTAGAAACTTTGATGAATATTGATAGAATATTCTATTAGAGTGTCTTACAAGTGTGGAATCACTTGTGCAAGTGTAGATTCACTTGTGGCAACGTGAAATTATTGCGTTGGTTATCCATTTAGAAATAAGGGTTACTTGGGGATTCCGGTTCCCTTGAGGTTTTTGTAACAACTTGGTGTTATTTTTATGAGTTTTAGGGGTCCTTGGGTTCGATACACCCTTAGGTTCTTAGGATTTATATACCCTTATGTCAAGTTATTTATCTATCTTTACATATTGCTTGTTTGTTATCTTGTGTTCTCGGCTTGTCTTATTTCCGTAGATTTGTGTTCCATCTTGTTATCGTGTGTTGTTGGCTGGTTTTGTATTAGTGTTATAGGCATGCACTGCACGACTACTGAAGTCATCCATCTCATCAGGAGACTGGTAGAGCAGTATAGGGAAAGGAAAAAGGATTTGCATATGGTGTTTATCGACTTAGAGAAGAACTATGATAGAGTTTCCAGGGAGGTTCTTTGGAGGTGCTTGGAAAATAGAGGTGTACCTATAGTATATGTTAGGGCGATTAAGGATATGTACGACAGAGCTAAGACTCAAGTTAGGACTGGGGGAGAAGACTCGGAGCACTTTCCCGTCTTGATAGGGTTACATCAAGGATCGATGCTTAGTTCTTTTTTTGCCTTGGTGATAGATGTTTTGACGCGACACATTCAAGGTGAGTTGCCTTATTGTTTTCTTTTTTTGGATAATGTAGTCTTTGTAGATGAGACTCGTAGTGGAGTTAATGCTAAATTAGAGGTTTGGAGGTGGACTCTTGAATCTAAAGGGTTTAGGTTGAGTAGGTCCAAGATGGAATATTTAGAGTGTAAGTTTAGCGAGGTATTTCATGAGTTCGATGTGGTTTGTAAGCTTGACACTTATTCTATAAGTAAGACAGACAATTTTAAGTATCCAGGGTCTATGATTCAAAAAATGGACAGATTGATGAAGATGTCACTCACCAGATTGGGGTAGGGTAGATGAAATGGAGACTTGCCTCTGGAATATTATGTGACAAAAAAATACCTCCCACACTTAAAGGCAAGTTCTACAAAGTGGTGGTTAGAATAACTTTGTTGTATGGGGTAAAGTGTTAGCCTATTAAGAAGGCCCACATCCATAAGATGAAGGTGGTAAAGATGAGAACGCTTAGGTAGATGTATGGATGTACTAGGAAAGATTGGATTAGAAATGAGGTTATTCGAGATAAGTTGGGAGTGGCTTTAGTGGAAGCCAAGATGAGGAAAGCGAGGTTGAGACAGTTTGGTTACGTGTCGGGGACAAGCACAGATACCCCAGTATGAAGGTGTGAGAGATTGGCTAGGGATAGTTCAAGTGAGGTAGAGGTAGACCAAGAAATATTGGATAGAGGTAATTAGACATGACGTGGAGCAATGCCAGCTTACCGAGAACATAACCCTGGATAAGAAGTTATGGAGGAGGTGGATTAGGGTAGAAGGGTATATTGTATCTTTTGGTGTGTTACTTGGAGTATATTGTTTCAGGTATTATTGAATATGCTAGTTTTTATTGTATCTTTTTCTTTTACTATATCTTATATCAGATTATTTTACCTTGAGCCCAGGGTCTATTGGAAACAACCTCCGTTAGAGTATGTACCTTACTGATTACCTTCTTTTAGCATAACAGTTGCCTATTAATGGAACAAGTTAACTAATCTGTTCCTATCTGGCTAAAACAGTAAGTAAATCACACAGTTATATTTATGTGGAAAACACCCGGCTTAAAGAGGTGTAAAAAACCACGACTTGTACCTCTACAAGATTTAACTCTAACTCCATTAAAATAACTGAACCTCAACAATCAATAAATTACAAGACTTTTGTAAACTAGGAATTAAACTCTAACTCTTATTTTTACAAAACACAAACCTTCCCAAGGTGAGTGTTCCCAAGTCTTTAAGTTCACCAACTTGAAGACAATAATCCTACCTCAGTTTATACTCCATTGAGACTAGAACCAAAACAAAAATACAGCTTAAACAGAATCCTAATACATAAAGTTTAAGACTCCTTAACTCTAAGTACTAGGAACAGGTTCAATGATGATATCTTCAAGATGGTGAACTGCTCGGATAATTTGTCTATATGTTGATTTCTTTATAGGTTCATGAGTGACTAAGTGAGTCACTCCCTCAATATAAAAATAACTCTGCAAAGATTCTTTAATGTCATCAGTCTTCTATCTTCCATTAGACTCTTCAACTCAACAGAGTTTGTTGTTTCTTCAAAGTCCTTTTTCAACCCAAACTTCATTATTGAGTGAAAATCTTTCTTCAGCTTATCTTCCAGTGTTTTACTCAATCACCACTTATTTTTTCATATGTGATCAATCATTATAACTTTATCAAGAAAGATTAAGAGAGCTTATCCATTCCTAACTTCAAGCGAGCTTGTCTCTATCCCCTAGTGAGATCTGACCTCTATCTTCATGTGATTGAACCAGCTTGGGTAAAATGTTTCATTTACATATTAATCATCAAAACTTCATTGATCTAAAAAATTCCCCCTTTTTATGATGACAAACCTACTGCTTTGATGCAACCATTATGTTAGCTGAAACACTTAGTCAAGAGAAGGCACTAAAATGAAATAGATTATTCATTAGGTTATAAATATTTGTGAAACTTATCTTCCCCCTTTTGACATCATTAAAAAGTTGGCTCAAGATAAGACAAGACCAAAAGATAGACGTTTAATAATCCATGGTCACTGGGGCTATCACTAAAATAAGCAGAACATGAAAGAAAAGACAAATAATGCATAAAAAATTACAAGGGTTGAGGTTAACGAGCAAAAAAATCCATACCATGAAAACACCAACACATAATAACATGTAATCAATTCAAATACAATAAGATGAAACCAAAAAAAATCCTAGGGCTCTAAGATTTGGTGAAGGTGGAAGAAATAAAAGAAAGCAACTAGGTCAGCTGGTGAACAATGTCTGAGCCTCATGATCAGCCTGAGGTGTTGCCAGTGTAATATTCTTCTTAGCAAGAACATTTTTGAGAGCATCAATTCAAGTAAGGAGCTCCATTTTTTTAGTATTTTGAACAGTTCGATCAAGTAGCAATTCAGTTTGAGCAACTTCCCAGTCAGTAGGCTGAGCATTTTTAGACGTTTCACATTTTAGGTCCTCTTCTAGTTCTAATTCAGCAAGTATATTTCTCAACCTTTGCATTGGATTACCATGACTCCTTATTAAACCAGGTAGTGCCATATGATTATTTTGATGAATAAGGGTCTCAGGGGTTTCCTCAATCATAAAGTTAGTATCTTGCTCAGTAAGGGCATCTTGAGTTTTCTCAAAATTGGAGGAATTAGAAGAAATAAGTTTTACAACCTGTTTCTCGAAAGGAGCGAAAGATTTTGACTGAGTGGATTCTGAAGAAAATTTAAAAATAGGATTTCCCACCAATTTGCCCATTCTCATAGAAATTCACAACACATCTGGAAAAAAAGACGTAGGGTTAGTAATAGGTGTTGCAACATGCCTCTTTTTACTGACGTGAAAAAGATTAGTAGAGAATATAGAGAATAAGATTATTGGAAGAATGTGACTGATGGTGGTGGGAGGAGCATAAGGTACCAATTGGGTGAGGTGAGATTCACTGGGTGGTTTGGATTTTGTTGTATCAGAAAAAGATGATGAGATTCATAATGAAAGAGGGAGAAACACACTCTTTGTGAGAAAAGAGAGATTGGTATAAGTGTTGATTTGTTTTGGGGGTGAGCCAATTTATGGTATAGAAGGTGTGACGGTGGAATTATAGTTGAAGTAGAGGTCTAATGGGAGTGTGTTTGCAGTGTTTTTAAGAAAATAGACTCTTGGGACTCTACTGTTACATACTAGAATAGTTTAGGGATCAAATAAGCTTAGTTATTTCATCAAGCTGGTTTTAGAAAAGATTAATAAAGATCATAGCTGGTGGGTTTCAAAACACAGGCAAAATAACTTGTATGAGCATTATCTCTGCATAATTAAATACACAATTTAGTTAGGTCATTCAAAATTCTGGAATTAGGACACACAACTTAATGTGAAAGACTGAATTACTCAATATCTTGGAGCTTGTTTTAGTCCATACAAGGCCTTCTCAAGCTTGTACACATAGTTAGGAAATTCCCTACTTTCAAATCTAGGAGGTTGTTTCACATAAAACTTCCTCTATAAGAATACCATTCAAGAATGCATTCTTGACATCCATTTGGTAAAGTATTAATTCCTTGTGGGCCGCAAAAACCACAAGAAGTCTGATGGCCTCAAGTCTTGCCACGGGTGCAAAAGTCTCATCAAAATCTATGCCTTCTTCCTGATTGCATCCTTGGACCACCAATATGGCCCTGTTCCTTGTAGTTGTTCCATGTTCATCAACTTTGTTTCTATACACCCACTTAGTTCCAATCATAGTTCTATCTTTTAGTGGTGGAACTAAGTGCCAAACCTTACTTTTTTTAAATTGGTTGAGCTCTTATTGCATAGATATGATCCAATCAGCATCAAGAAGATCTTTATTTACCTTCTTAGGTTCAATCACAAACAAGAAGACTTTGAACGCACATAGGCTCCTAAGTCATAATCTTGTGGTAATTCCTGAGGTGATATCAGCGAGAATATTTTCTATAGGATGAGATCCTTAATACTTGTGCTGCTAGGATTAGAATGACTAGTTTGAGTAGGAGTAGACGGTGGTTCAATTCCCCTTGTCAAAATTCCTTCAGATTCAGCTCCCCCTATTGAGGTGCCTCCTGATTCATTTCTCTGATCGATGGACCGAGTTGTGCAACCTATTTTGTTGATTGTTCTTCAGAGTCACTTTCTTCCTACATATTAGTCTCAACACAAGATTCATCAAATACTCCATGCACATTTTCTTCAACACAGTTTGTTCTAGTATTTAAGACCCTATAAGCTTTGCTATGATGTAAATATCCTAGGAAGATTCCCTTCTCACTTCTAGTATCAAATTTTCCTAAATTTTCTTTGCCAATATTATAAAAAAACACTTGAAACAAAAGGTTCTAAAGTGAGAGATATTAGGCTTTCTTCCTTTTAGTACTTCATAGGGAGTCTTCTCTAAAATAGGCATGGTCATGCATCTATTTATAATGTATACAACAGTATTGATTACTTCAGCCCAAAGATTTTTTCCAAGATTTCCTGCAAGCATCATTGTTCTGGGCATATCTTCCAATGTCCCATTTTCCCTTTCTATTTCTCCATTTTGCTGAGGAGTTCTAGGAGTAGAAAAATTGTGATCTATACCATTTGTGGAATAAATTCAATAAACTTAGCATTTTTAAATTCTATACCATGATTATATCTTATGGAAATTAGGGAAGTGCCTAGCTTCTTTACCATTTTCTTAATGAATATGGAAAAGACATCAAAAACATCTTCTTTGGAAGTTAAGAAGAGTGTCAAGGTAAACCTTGAATAATATTCAACAATCACAAAGACAAACCTTTTTTCACCTCTGCTTTGAAGTTTCATTGGTCCACAAAGATCCATATAGATATGGTCAAGACACCTGACTATAGTGACATGGTTCTTCGACTTGAATGAGGATATTACCCTGTTTTCCCCTTACACATGCACAATAAACTCTCTTATCCCTGAACTTAGTTTTGGGCAAGTCCAGAACCATATCTTTGGAAGAGAGTTTGTTTAATTATTTCAGACTTGCATGTCCAAGTCTTTTGTTCCATGAGAGGGGATCATTTTCTATTGCACTCAAATAAGTCAGCCTTGTTGTTGGCATGTTTATTTGTAATACCCCGTACTTTTACTAACTTAATTACGTTCCTAAAATATCAAGGTTCACTTCAAGAATGAATAACTTTTGTTATATGTGAAATTTCCAGATTTAGACCTTTTATTGTGTAGAAAAATTGAATTAGCTTTCCATCGATACCAAATTCACCTAAATCCGATACTCGGTTGCGAAGTTATGAAACTTTTAGTGTTGAAAGTTTGCCATTTGGACAAGCACCGAATCGCGGTGAGGTCTTATTTCACAATTTTCATTTTCCAGAGGACCACCGCAATTAGCTCACGTTACGGAGAGGTCCAATTTCCTATTTATCAATTTTTATTAGGCCAATGGGATTGTACTGTATTGTGTTGATGGCTTAAATGGCATTCCAATAGAATACCGCGATGGTGGTGCGTCGGATTGAAGTTTTAGGTCTCAATTATCAAAATCCAGTAGGGCAACACGACAGCTCCGCAATGTGGAGGTTCCCAATTTCCCAGTCATAGATTTCCAGTGAGCCACCGCGATAGTGGCGCATCGTGGTGGCATGTTAAATTGGGATTTCAGTTTCTTTTTTCAAGTTATGATTAAAGTTTAAAAATGGGTAGTTCGGTCAATTCTCAAGCCCTCAATTCATCCAAAACAAGCAATTTAAACCCATTCTAAGCACTTTATACTTATTTTCATCCATTCTCTCTCAAAGAAAAACCCTAGAACTCAAAGCTTACTCTCCAAGAAATCGAATTCCTCCAAGAAAACTCAAAATTGAGGATTCCCAAATCAAAATAATCAAGAGTTCATCTTTAAAAGCGTAAATAGAGATTCAAGTTCAAGCTTTCTTAGAACTTTCATCAATTAAGGTATGTGGGGTTTTATGAACAAGGATCCTTTTTCATCCTAGTGCCTAAAACTGGCTTTTAACTATAAATTTACATGGTTTTCTATGAAATTACATGAGATTTGAATTAGAGTTCATACCCATTATTGCTAATTGCAAGATTATGAGATTTCGAGTGTTTTACAAGTTGAATTGCATGACTCTTTTCATATTTTCATGCTATTGTAGTAATTTCTAGATTTTGAGAGAAATTATCATTTTTTTCATTATCAAGCATGATTATTATGATGTCTTGACCTAAACTTGATGCATGGGTTATTAAGCCCAAGTTTATATGTTGATATTTCAAGAAAGATGATGCTTTGAACATCTTATGATCAGATTAATTATAGATTTTTAGTAAAGATTTGATTTTTTGATCCTCAGATAAGATTTGGAATCCACTTTATGGATTTACTACAAATTATAGAATTTAGAATAACTTTATTTACAAAGATAATCAGATAAATGTATAATTGGTTTCGTAATAAATCGTTATGCTAGTTTTTTAAAAAGTGGATTTCCAACAGAATAAGCGCAGATTAAAGGGAGTAGTATTTAGCACAGAGCGGGAAGTGTGGGATTAGCGTGCCTTATCTTCCATAGAACTATGTAGCCAATGTAGGTACAGATTATCAGATTATTCCCATTTTAATATGGGTGACAGTTACAGATATGATCACTTAGCTCAGGTTATACTCCTTGGCAAGAGTATGACACCTCTCCCAATCATGAGGTTTTCCCCTTAGGGGAACTAGACGTTGGACTCCATATTAGCTCACATGATTTATGTCGGTTAGAAGAACCTCCCTACAGACTACAGATAAAAGAAAGAATAACACAAAAGCTGTAATAAAACTAATTGTAAAGGCTCACAATTTTATTCAAATTATGCTTTACAGAAAGATAATAGTTACAGATTCTAGCTTTCAAATTTCAGACATAGAAGTGAGTCCTTTCTACATTTAGACAATATGATTTAAAGACAGAGTATTATCACAGCTCTCAGAACTAAATGTTATGACTCACTAGATTTACAAAGTATGATTTGTTATTCATGATTACAGATTTCAGTCTTTCTTTTAGATATTCTAGCTTATGTGAGTCATTTACATTTAGCATGTATTGTTTTACAAATAATGATGATGAGATGATGTTTTACTTATGCATTTTACCCCCATATACTCAGTACATCCTCAAAGTACTAATCCACATATACGTCTATGTGCTACATTGTATCATAATATAGATATTAGTTCAATTGTAGTATGCACAATCAGAATTAGACAGTTGCAGATTCTATCCAGCAGATGATATGTCCTCCCACTTCAGGGACTTCAGTTAGATGTTGTTTATGTACTTTATTTTCTTACTCATATGTATTTATTAGTCGTAGTTGGAGTTGTGTCTAAGCTATCTATGGTCAACTCAGTATAGTAGAGGCTTCATAGATGTCAGTCAGAGTCAGTAATACAAATTTTAGTTCCATTTTTTTCAGATTTTATCAGAGTGTAAAAATTTTATCAGTATTGTATTTTCATAGATTCCATTATTTTTATGTTTTTGCACAGTAAATTCAGTCGTACATGTTTAATCAGTTGCTTAGCAGTATGCTAGTTGATGGGTTAGCTTAGGATCATTTGTGGTCCTAAGCACCGTGTGACATCTCACGATCTATTTTTGAGGCATTACAAACTTGGTATCAGAGCACAAGGTTCAAGTGTCCTAAGGTGTCTGTGAAGCCGTGTCTAGTAGAGTCTTGGGAAATAGTACGGAGACGTCTGTACTTTTCTTCGAGGGGCTACAAGGCATTTAAGAAAAGTTTCCCTCATTTCATACTCTAGATTGTGCTGTAAATTTGTTCCTTCAGAAACTCCTGTCTACTTGTGTGTTACCCCAAAATTCTTCATCTATGACTTATTCTCAAGATAACATGATCAACAAGTTCTATTTCTAATTCCTCTCCAAATAATGCTCTCAGATTTACTATCAGAAATTTTAGAAGTCACAAAAAAGTCTTGAAAGGAGCTCTCTAATGTGTCATAATTCCCTCAAGTTAAAAGTTATGTCCTCATCCTTATGAGTTGTTCAATTGAGACAGAATTAGATATGTATTCAGATTTCCATTGACTATTTCAATACAGATAGTGCTTATGAAAGGAGATAGTATGAACCTAAACTGTTAAATGTAGTTTACATTCGAGGGATATTATGAATTTTGTTGTTATGATTTATGAATATTAGAACCTTATTATAGTTGAAAGTATGGGTATAGAAGAGTAATGATAAGAAAAGTGGAAATGACGATTGATAGAAAGTATAGGGATAAACTTAGGCATGTTGTCTAGTTTTGTTAAGGTGATATGTCCTTGTGTGCTAGTTTAGTGGAAGGTAGAGAAGGATTTATTAGTTAAGGTCAATTTTTGTTTGCTTGAAGTAGGAAAGGAGTTATTGATGGTATTCATTACTATAATATCCCGTATATTTCTAAGCTAGAAAATAAACCGTTGTTCCTACATATGAAACCTCCTATCCTATGATTCATATTAGAGTACATGAATTAGGATGAGTATCCTAGTGATAATAGAGCTTATTATGTGTTGATCATGTTCATAAGAGTCACTTAGAGTAAACCAAGCTAAGAACTTTTGAATCTACCAAGTTTTCGTGTGTGATTTCACATAGGTCATCTTTGAATGATCATAATTTGTTTTATAGGTAGTATTTTTGCAGATTTATACCCTCCTAATTGTAGATAATTGAATAAGCCTTCCGTCGATACCAAAATCGCACAAAACGGACACCCGGTGAAGAAGTTATGGCGATTTAAAGTTTTAACAGCGTCATTTCAGTTAGTGGCACATCGTGCCATAAGCCAAAATGACATTTGTCAATTTTCAGTGTCTCTCCATGATTCCACCACATCACGGTGAGTTTCCAGGTCATAAACGGGGGCAACGCAATATCTCCACATCGCGTCGGGGGCCCAAATCGGGTAATTTTCATAGAAATTAAATGACGCATCTAGAGGGGTATTTGGGTCATCTTTCCACCCCTATATATATTCCATAAACACAGAATTAAGCCCTTATTTCACCAAAACATACTCTTTCTCTCAAAATCCTCTCAAGAACACATTAGGGTTTTCAATTGGGGATTCTAGTTCAAGCAAATTTCTCCATCAATCATCAAGAATCTTTCATTTGAGGTACGCATAGTGTTCATCTATAGATCCATTTCGCTCATAGAGCTCAAGAACCATGTTTTAAATATTATATTGTGATTGTCTTGTTGTGATATGACCATGTACATGTTGATGATTATTGCTTAAGTTTCAAGATGATATCTAAAGGTGTTTTCATGAAGTATATGTGTTCGTTAGTTGAAATCCATGAACTTTATGTGGTTTAAAATGGAGAAATTCATAAAAACATACCTAAGCTAAAAGAATGCATGCAAAGTGTTCGATAAAAGGCCCAGGATGATAGACTTTGTGTTCCATGATTTAATAGTGCTTAAATGACAACTCCATGCTCTATGCTTTATGATTTCATATGAACTCCACATGATTGATATGCATCATTGTTGTGATATGGATTGAGCATGATATTGAAGATATGCAAATGTACACATATTGTATGAATTTCCCTTCCATACACAAGATGTTGAGAACTATGCTTAGTGTGAAATCCCCTACTTATGATATGGTGAATTCTGGACTCCATTTTTTTATGATTAAGTTAGTTATCTGTGTCAGTTTCCTTCCATCGAGTCTTGGGGGTACTTGTACCCAAAAAAATATAGTTGTGTGCCTAGAGCCATATCACGTTATCACAATAATCTCATTTAAGCCGTGATTTATAGAACTCAGTCAGTCATGTGACTCAAGAAATTTCAGAAATCTCATGATCTCAATAAATTCTCAGATAGTAGTACTATTCCGTCAATCAACAGAAGTTAGTTACTTAGTCCATGTACATCCAGTTAAATCATGTTCATTCTCTTCAGATGGGAGTAGAAGTTAGCACCGAGTGAACCCAGGGATGGGAACTCACCTGCCAGTTTAGGGTGTGATTCTTAGTAGTCATCCTTGTGTTCCAGAACTACGTAGCTAGCGTAGGTTGAGATAACTTAACCTGCCAGATTAGGGTTGATGAGGTGGCTTAACCTGTCAGTTTAGGGTTCCCACCATTCTTATTTGAGTACTTGCCAGCTAAGGGTCACTCACAGCTGTCCTTACTAGTGGTGCAGTATTAATGCCCCACCAGTCGGGGCAGAGATTGGACCCTAACCTAGCTGTATGCATTATTGAGGTATGTCGGTTAAGAAATTATCTCCCACAGTTTCAGTCCCAGTCCTAATAAAAAACTTAGATAGTTCTTCAGATTTCAGTATACCAGGACTGTCAGTTACAGTTAATTCAATTACAGTACAAAACTCAGGTAGTTCCATCAGATTCAGGACTGTCAGACACAGTCATCCATGTTATCAAAATTTCAGTATCAGTCATGTTAGATAATAGTAAACTATGTATTAGCGTACAGATCTAGATATTATATATTCACGATTTTAGTTACTATGTATGCATGTTTGTACTCTTACATTCATATCAGTAAGTCAGTTAGCATTGTTCATGCACATAAACCCTTTTACATTTAGCCTACCTCACTCGTATAATCAGTACTCCCACTCATATTGACGCATTTGCACTATGGTGCTTTCTTTCATGTTACGCCATAGGTTTAGAGACATGAGTTCCAGATCAGCAGTAGCATTTCAATTATAGAGTTGTAGTGAGTCCTTATCCATTAGAAGAAGATATTATTTTATTTCATTCATTATTTGAGTTTAGTTTTGCTAGATGGAGTTAGTTGGAGAAATATTCCTTCAACTCCTTATTTCAGACAGTATTTAGAGGCTTCTAGATTTAGTTCAGATTTTAGATTCAACTTTCAGTTGTTTTGGGTATTTGTTACCCTATATGGATGTTATTATTTATTAGATATTCTTTTCAATTGAACCTTATGTCCTATTATTCATGTTTTCCATATTTTACATGTATATTATGCAGTGTATAGGTACAGATATCAGTCATGGGTTAGTTTGTGGTCCTTCGGGATCATAAGCACCGTGTAGCATTCCGGTTCAGAAAATTGGGGTGTGAAAATTACATTAGAAAAGTTTAGATTATTAATGAAAGTTTTTGGTGGTTGAGTAATGCTAATTTAGGTGAATAGATGGGTAAATAATAGTGATGTGTAGATGTAGTATGTTCCAATGTATTATAATTAGATAGGCCATATGATTTTGACCTATTACTATTATTATGAAGTTCTAGTAGACTAGTGTTTCTTGATGTTTTGTCTTATAGCTTCCAAGTGAGAATTGTATGTAAGGTGGGTTGTTAAATCATGTTTAGCACTAGACATTAAGTTTGAACAGTTGATGGTCATCAAGGTGGATGTAATGATTTCTTGGCTAGAGCGGTTAGTTGTGTGGAAGTGAGCTAGTGGACTTGAACAGTGTATGCAAGAGTTTAAGTCCATTTTATTCATAATTTAGTATGGAGTTGTAATCATAATGTAGAGGTATGCCTAAGGTGATATGTGTGGCATTTTTTTCTAAGGTTATTACGTGTTGTGTGTGGTTAGTAGTACCATTGAGTTGTTAAGTGGAAGGAGACTAGTTATATAGTATATCATGTTCTTAATAATTAAGTTAAGGAGTTATGGATAGATGATGTTAAGCTTTTTTGGTATGATATTTATTCTCATGGTTTAGAAATATAAGTTTATAGATGTGGTATTAATAGGCTATGATATAAGTAGTAGGGTTCATTGAAGGTTTGGGGATATCCATGTTAAGTGTTAGAATCTAAGCTTGAATTCTTGAAGATTGGGAAAATAGAAATAAGAGTTGAAGCTCTAGATGGTGTGAACTCAGGATATGGTGATACTCATGAAGATTCTAAGTTAGTAAGTGTTCAAGTCATTGTATGATGACACTTGGGCTATATAAAGATAGAGTTGTATCTCAGAAGGAGGTATTAGTAGTGGGTTTCACACTTTCAGGTGTAGTCTTTCCGAGTAAGTTTATTATTTACATGTATTCTTACATCTCAGACTCTAGAATATAGTGATTATAGTCCAGTTTAGATTTTAGTAAAGGGTTCCTCAGACTTAAGATGATGGCTTCAAGCTAAGGGGGATATGATAGAACAAGTAACCAAGTCAAGCTCTTAGATTCTAGTGATGATGCCAGTATGTTACAGAACTTTAGAAAGAGAGAATAATCCCCAACCCATTCTTAGTTTGATATTTGTACCTCAATTACCTAAATATATACTCATGCCTTACATGTTAATTCCGTGATCATAGTTCATGTTCATGCTCATAATAGAGAATCATGTACTCCCCAGTTCCTAGTATAAGGAGTTCCGCTTCATTTAGCAGTCGGAATCATATTCCATAAGTTATGAACTCAAAATTCAGGTCATGCATCTCATGACTTATGTTCTCATGCTTTATAGTAAGTTAAGTTCCAGTACTCATGCAACACCCTTAACGATCAGCGAAATTCAGATCTATATCATGTACATCCTCAGATTAGATATATTTAATGAATTCATATCATGAATACTCTATTCGTGAGGCCTCGGTAAAATATCAAAGTTATGCTTAGTATCCCCTCATGTTTCAGGCCTTGGTATTCCAATATTTCAATGACCTTTTCTTAGATCAAGAAGAATGATAATGGACCATTGCGTAGATGGGAAAGAGTAAATGTGTTATGTTGGGAAAGATTATTGTATGCTTTTTTTATGTAAGTCTATAAGTCTGAAGGAATATTGAGGTAAAGTTTTGTGTATGACTGGGTTAGTTGAGAATATTTCTATATGTGTTTTCCTAGGATTAGTACATAGAAGCTGTTCTTGATAGAGGTTTGTAGAATATGAGAAAGATGCTTCTATGGGTATTGTTTAGCAACGCATATGTGGTTATGAAGATAGGCTTGAATGTCATATTGGTATATAAGGGGATAGGTGTGTTGTGCACTAATGAATTTTTTTTGTAAGAGACTAAACTTAATTATTAAAGTGATAAGAAGAATCATCCTAGAGGTAAGCAGTTATGACAATGGTTGGGGTACTGAATTCATGGTTCAGACTAGTATTATGGTGTTATGTGCAGTACCTTGTGATTTTGAGTTAGGCTTGACATGGCGAGAGAATTTAGTTCAGTTTAGACTTTAGTAGACGGATTTATCAAATGCCCATGTGAGAACTATAAGTGGAATCAAGCGAGTATGGTATTTAAGGGGAATAGTATAGTTGAGGGAGTATTTGAGAAGTGTTGCTAAGCTTGAAAGTATGAAGTTTCGTTGCTTAAGGCCCAAAAGTTCTATCTTGAATTATGATTTATGGTCTATGTTCCATGCTATAGAGTTGTAGCAATGTTGTAATTTCTTATTTTGAGACAAATTATAATTATTTTCATTTTCAAGCATGATTATTATGATGTCTTGACATGAACTTGAGACAAAATCGAAAACTCAAAATCGATTCCTCCATTGTTTCTCTAAGAAAACTCAATTGTTTCTCCATTGTTTCTCTAAGAAAACTCAATTGTTTCTCTAAGAAAACTCTTCAAGAAATCAAATTCGTCCAATGTTTCTCTAAGAAAACTCAAAATTGAGGATTCCCAAATCAAAATAATCAAGATTTCATCTTCAAAAGCACAAATAGAGATTCAAATTTAAGCTTTATTAAAAGTTTCATCAATTAAGGTATGTGGGGTTTTATGAACAAGGATCCTCTTTCATCCTTGTGCCCAAAACTAGCTTTTAACTACAAATTTACATGGTTTTCTATGAAATTACACAAGATTTGAATTAGGGTTCATACCCATTATTGCTAATTACAAGATTATGAGATTTCGAGTGTTTTAGAAGTTGAATTGCATGACTCTTTTCATATTTTCATGCTTATTGTAGTAATTTCCAGATTTTGAGACAAATTATAATTATTTTCATTTTCAAGCATGATTATTATGATGTCTTGACATGAACTTGATGCATGGGTTACGAAGCCCAAGTTTATATGTTGATATTTTAAGAAAGATGATACTTTAAGCATCTTATGATCAGATTAATTACAGATTTTCAGTAAAGCTTTAATCTTTTGATCCTTGGATAAGATTTGGAATCCACTTTATAGATTTACTACATATTACAGAATTTAGAACAGCTTTATTTACAGATTTAATCGGATAAGTGCATAATTGGATTCGGAATAAACCCTTATGCTAGTTTTTTAAAAGTAGATTTCCAACAGAATGAGCGCAGATTAAAGGAAATAGTATTTAACACCGAGCGGGAAGTGTGAGATTAGTATGCCCTATCTTTCACAGAACTACGTAGCCAACATAGGTATAGATTATCAGATTATTCTCATTCCAATAGGGGTGACAGTTACAAATGTGATCACTTAGCTCAGGTTATACTCCTTGGCAATAGTATGACACCTCTCCCCATCGTGAGGTTTTTCTCTTAGGAGAATGAGACTTAGGACTCCATGTTAGCTCACATGGTTTAAGTCGGTTAGAAGAAGCTCCCTACAAACTATAGATAACAGAAAAGAATAACATAAAAGATTTTAGAAAACTAAGTGTAAAGGGTCACAATTTTATTCAGATTATGCTTACAGAAAGATAATAGTAACATATTTCAGACATAGAAGTGAGTCATTTCTACACTTAGAAAGTATGATTTAAAGAAAGAGTATTAGCACAACTCTTAGAACTAAATGTTATGACTCACTAGATTTACTAAGTATGATTTGTTACTCATGATTACAAATTTCAGTCTATCTTTCAAATATTTCAGCTTATGTGAATCATTTACATTTAGCATGCATTGTTTCACAAATTATGATGATGAGATAATATTTTACTTATGCATTTCACCCCCATATACTCAGTACATCCTCAAAGTACTGATCCACATATACGTCTATGTGCTACATTGTCTCATAATGTAGGTATTAGTTCAGTTGTAGTATGCACAATCAGAATTTGATAGTTGCAGATTCCATCCAACAGATAATATGTCCTCCTACTTCAGGGACTTCAGTTAGATGTTGTTTGTGTACTTTTTTTTCTTACTCATATGTATTGATTCGTGGTAGTTGGAGTCGCGTCCCAGCTATCTATAGTCAAGTCAGTATAGTAGAGGCTTCATAGATGTCAGTCAGAGTCAGCAATGCAAATTTTAGTTCTATTTTTTTAGATTTTATCAAAATGTAAAAATTATATCAGTATTGTATTTTCACAGATTCCATTATTTTTATGTTTCTACATAGTAAACTCAGTCATTTTATACATGTTTAATTAGTTGTTTAGCGGTATGCTAGTTCATGGGTTATCTTGGGATCACTTGTGGTCCTAAGCACTGTGTGACATCTCGGAACCCATTTTTATGGTGTTACATTATTATATCAGCTTTGTATGCATTCTTGCGTCTTCTTGTAGTAAGTACCACCTCTTTGGTATCATCCATTTTGACTTCAACACCTGTAGAAGTAAAAATAATTGTGTTACCTTTAGCACAGAGTTGTGATATGCTAAGAAGATTATGCTTCAGTCCTTCCACAAAGTAGACATCTTCTAGTGCCCTTGATTCATAAGTCCCAATCTTCCCAACTCTTAATGGTTCTCTTTTTTCCATCACCAAAGGATAGTCCCCGTCCACTTATTTTAAAGAGTGAAAGGAATTTTTCCTTATCGCCAATCATGTGTCTTGAGCAAGCACTATTCAAGTACAGTGTTTCTTGCTTTCTTTCACTTTCTTCTACAAAATGACATTCAGGAGTTACATTTTGGAACTAGATAAGCTTGGGTCCTTTCTTATGAGAAAAAGGTTGAATCAGATTTCTTCTAGCCCATCAAGGCAATGGGTTGTGTGACATGTTCCTCTGATCAGATCTGTTGTTCATTTTAGTTATCATGAAGTCAGATCTCATAGATAGCCTTGTACTTCTAGATCCACTTTTAACAGCACTTAGACATTCAGTTGTAGGGTGATCATGGTTGCCACATATATAGCATAGATCCTTAGTAACACTGTGGCTCTTATAAAATCCTAATCCAGCCTTTTTAATGTGAGATTTTTCACTCAATTGATAAATAATTCCTGAGGAATTTATCTGTCTGGTATCCTTCTCAAGATCAAGTTTCAGTTTTGAGATTTCTTGACTTAACCTCTCTACCTTGTCTTTTTTATTACTGTATTCTTGTTTAACCCTAGTTAATTCAAACTCAATTTTTTCTAGTTCGGCATTTCCCCCTTTTTTTCCTTTTTCAGATAGAGTTAGTTCTAAGATTTTAGATTCGAAGAATCAAGTTGTCTGACTTGTTCCTTTAGAGTTTTGTTTTCTTTTTCAACAGTGTTTTTGCATGTTTTCATATCAATTAGGTCAAACTTGAGACTTGCAAGACTGTTGAATAGCTATTCCCTATCAGAAGTTACTTCTTGGAAGTCATCAATTAAAGCATCATCAAGGAAATATGCTTTTCTTCAGAAAATAAATGCAATTTGTTTTTAAGTTTAGGAACACTTACCTCAGAGGTACCATCTTCTTCTTCCATGTCTGTCTGAATCTCCAATGGCCATGAGAGCAGTTTCATCAATCTCATCCTCATCTGATTCTTCTGATTCAGAACCCCAAGTAGCTACCATAGCATATTCTTCTTTTTTCCCTTTTCTTAGCTTTTTCTTTCAACTCTTTCTCATCTCTTTCTTTTCTCCATTCCATTTCCCAAATAGGACAATCTTGAATTTGATGGTTAGTCTTTCCACTCTTAAAACATCTAGTAGGATTGTCGTTGGACCTCTTTTTGCTACTTGTTCCATTTTTGTAAGACTCTATTGAAGTTCTTAGTTATAAATGCCACTTGCTCTTCAGTCATTTTAGCTTCTTCACCACTTTCAGAAGCTTTTAAGGCAAAGGATTTTTCAAGAGCTGCACTTTCTCTTTTTACTTCATTAATCTGCATCTCATAAATTTTGAGATTTCCTACAAGTTCATCCAAAGTCATTCCAGTAAGATCCTTTATTTCCCTAACTACAGTAACCTTAACATCCCATTTGGACTTGGGCAAGACTCTTAACACCTTTTCAACTTGTTTCCCAATAGTAATGGTTTTCCCTAAAGATGTTAACTTATTGGTTAAGGCAGTGATTCTAGACATCATCTGATGGAGAGATTCATTCTCCCTTATTTTGAAGGCCTCATATTTAGTGAATAGTAAAACAATTCTGAATTTTTTTACTTGAGTGGTACCTTCATGTGCATTCACCAAGGCATCCCAAATTTGCTTGGCAGTGGTGCACGTAGATACCCTGGTGTGTTCAGCAGGACCTAATCCACACACTAAGATGTTCTTAGCCCTTGCATTTTTTCTTAATACATCCAGATCATCAGCAGTAAAATCACTTCTCATCTTCTTAACTTGTTCTCCATCAACTATATTCATTGGATTAGTTGGACCATCAGTAATTCTATCCCACAATTCAAAATCTTCACCTTGGATGAACATTTCCTTCCTAGATTTCCACTAACTAAAGTGAGTGTCATCAAAAAGAGGAGGCCTAGTAGTGGATTGGCCTTCATTGCGACTAGTGGGAGGTGCAAAATTCATCATAGTGATCTTTTCTTAGGTGTTAGCCTTATGTAAGACAACTCACTCTGATACCACTTGTTAGAGTACGTGCCCTACTGACTACTTTCTTTTAGCCAATTAGTTGCCTATCAGTGGAACAGGTTAACATGTTCCTATCTGGCTAAAAGAATAAGTAAATTACATAGTGATGTTTACATGGAAAACACTTGTCTTAAAGAGGTGTAAAAAACCATGACCTATACCTCTACAGTATTTAACCCCAACTCTATTAAAACAACTAACCCTTAACAATCAACAAATTACTAGACTCTTGTAAACTAGGAATTAAATTCTAACCCTTATTTCTACTAAACACAAACCTTCCCAAGGTGAGCGTTCCCAAGTCTTCGAGTTCTCCAATTTGAAGAAAATAATCCTACCTCATTTTGTCTCCACTAAGACTAGAATTGAAACAACAATACAACTCAAAACCAATCCTAATACTTAAAGTCTAAGACTCCTTAACTCTAAGTACTAGGAACAGGTCCAATGATGATATCTTCAAGATGTTGAACTACTCAGATAATTTGTCGATATGTTGCTTTCTTTGTAAGTGAATGAGTGACTAAGTGAGTCACTCTCTCGATATAAAAACAACTCTACAAAGAGTCCTTCAATGTCATCAATCTTCTATCTTTCTTTGGACTCTTCAACTCAACAGAGTTTGTTGTTCATTCAAAGTTCTTTTTCAACCCAAACTACTTAACTGAGTGAAACTCTTTCTTTATCTTATCTTCCAGTTTTTTACTCAATTACCCCTTCTTCTTTCACACGTGATCAATCATTATGACTTTATCAAGAAAGCTTAAGAGAGCTTATCCATCCTGACTTCAAGAAATCTTGTCTGTATCCCCTAGTGAGATCTAACCTTTGTCTTCATATGATTGGACCAGCTTTAGTAACATGTTTCATTTACATGTCAATCATCAAAATTTCATTGATCTAACAACCTCTCTATCTCACATTTGAGGTAGTGGTATAAACTGTGTACACTTACCCTCCTCAGACCCAACTTGGTGGAAATATACTGGGTATGTTATTGTTGTTGTTGTTGTAATGATATTGGGTTTTATTTTGGTTTCATTCAAAGAAACTGAAGAAATAACTAAACTTGACATATCTATAATTAGATGAGAAAAGTGTTCCCTAACAAAAGTAACTTGTACCTAGAGGGATTACAACTCAAAATTTCTAATTAAAGATAAAAGAATAGTTAGTCTACCACAACCCTTATTGATAATATCAATATATCTAATAGATCATAAATCAACCATCAATCAATTCATTAATCAATACATCTTGACATATCAATACCTTGATGTCATAAAGCTTATATATGAAAGATATATAAGAGTTTCACCTAGAAAAAGAATTAGACTCTTAGATCATAACAAAGGGGAACAAATGATAAAAAGCAAACAAAATAAAATAAATCAAACTAAAGATTCGAACTTTACGAATCTGACAACTGACACGACTACAAAATTAATATCGAGATTATTTTATCGAAGTCCACCAACTTTAGCTCGTTGTAACATGTACATCTAACCAATGAATACACTATTTTTAAAAAAATTGCATAAAATAATTAAATAATAATTTTAAATTATATAATAGAAATTAAAGAAAAAAGTTGTAAGTTCCAAAAGAAAGAAATGAAGAACAATCAAGTAAGAAAAAAAAACTCATTAAAGTTACTCAATTTTTTTGTGGACATCTTATATTTGTATTTCTGAAGAGTGAAAAATAAGTATAATTATGTTATATAATCCAAATTAGTAAATTATATAAGATAAATTTTTTGTCAATTTTCTAGTACTTAATACAATGAGTTTATATCTCATACAGATAAATAAAACTCTAATAGTTATAACTTTAATTGGTTTTAAAGTTCAATTATACAGTTTTATAGGATTAATATGTATGATTTTGATATTCTTAAAACCTCATATAATGCAGAAGCTCATACTAGAGAGCTCACATAAACTCCCAAAGCTTTTTTTTTATTGTAAACCCAAAATTGGGTGTCTTTATTTAACATCATTAAGAGGAGATAAATTCTTTTTCTTTAATAGAGAACAAAATATTTTCGGAGGGATTAGTTATTCCATCATAGATATGAGATAAATTATTTCATCACTATGGTATAAATAGTGGGATAAATAATCTCGGGACTAACTAATGCCTCTAATCAAATGCAGAATAAAATAATCTTGTTTTTTAACCAGGGGCTATTATACCTTATTTCTCACACCAAATGGCACTTTATGATTCTGCTTTCTTCCAAAAATTTTAATGTATCGTGAAACATAACTTGCTCTACTTACTTTAATATTAATTTTTTAAGTAACATGAACCTATTTAATGGTAAATAATTAACAAAAACTTTTTATTCGTTGTTGATTGTTATAATTTTTTGCAACATCTATTTGTTATTGGTTTTATGATTGTTATAGTTTTATGCATTTTCTTTTATAGCATTTGTTAGCATACCAGATATTACCAAAGCCAAGCAATATTAGTAGTTTTATGGCTGTTGGTTTTTCAATTCTTTGTGGCATGTCAAACACTTTGAATTATGCATGTGCACTAGTTGTTGGTTGGATGCTGAAGTTTGCATGATTATTATATTTTTCTTAATCGTGGAGTCGAGGGTCTATCAAAAATAACCTCTCTATTTAATTTGCGGTGGTGGTATGAACTGCGTATACATTACCTTTCCAGACTCTACTTTGTGAAAATACATTGAATATGTTGTTGTTTCTTGACCGTGGCATGTCAGCCCAATCTCTTGAGTGATCTAATTTAGTTGCGGTGAATGGAGTGAATAAATGGGAGGGTTGCTTTGTTTTTCTCGGTTAGATCGTGTTTGTATAAGTGAAAATTAATTGTGGGGTGGGGGCATTATTTTTAGAGTCACTTGAAACGATTTAGTAAAAAGGACATTCTTAACATTTAAAAGAAAAAATAGACACCATTTGCTTTTTCATTTAATTTTTTAGGGTTTGGGAAAAAAGGGTGGGGTATCGGTTAATGTGTAAAAAGGGAAATATTTTTGGCACCCCTTAAGTCTTTTTAATATAATTTTCACACTCCACTTTTTTATTAAATACCAAAACTTTTTTATCTCTCCTCACTCTCCTATCGTCTCTCCCGCTGGTTTTGCACCCATTCACCAGTTTTGATTTGTACTTTGTATAAATCTGTAAGAATTTCGATCTTCAACTTCAGGTAATTTCTATTCATCTTTCGAGTAATTTGTGCTCCATATTGATGATTTTTTTTGTTGTTTTAGTTTGTGTCGATTTAGTTACTGGGAGAAAAAAATGTGAATTTTTTTTGTAAAATGAGGGCTGATTTTACTGAAATTCTTTGTTTTTTAGTTATTATTTGTTTGATTGTTTATGGATAATTGATGTATATTGACTATCCTTGCTGATTGCATGGCGAATTTTTTTAGCTAATTTCATCGGCTAATGTGCAAAGAAATTTGATTTTTCTTCAATGTAATGGTGTTGTAGATGAATGTTCTTGTTAGGGATTCCTTGGTTTGAATCATATGTTGTTCTTGATTTGTTAATAGACTGTTGGGTCAATTAGGTATTTGTTTGATTTGGATGAAAAAATTTGAAGTTTTTTTAGAAAAATAGGGCTTGATTTTACTGAAAATTTGTGTTTCTCGGTTAGCATACTAAAAATTTGGGTTCCTCCCTATTTTTCTTCAATATAATGGTGTTTTAGATGCATGTTCTTGTGGGAGATAGAGCTATTTTAGATGCGTGTTCTTGTTCTGTTAATAGGTGATTGGTCTGTTGGAGTTGTTGTCATGTTAATAGACTGTTAGGTTGATTAGCTAATAATTTTATTGTTATAGTTGAGAAATCTTATTTTGTGTACGTAGATTATAAAAAATGTCTGGAGGTAATAAACGCGAGGCTATAGAAGTTTAAAGGTCTAAAAAAATGAGTAGTTGATGAATCGAAGAATAGAAATTCCAGTGATGAAACTGTTTAAGCTTCAGTTAGAGATGAGCAAGAGGAAATTGAAATTGAGCATAGGATAGATAAGGAAGTATTGATCTTGCCCCACTGTTATTTCGGCTGAGAGGTACAACCTCGCGACAGTGACGGATGATGTTGGATCATTTCCAGCTAAGATATCCGTTAGGTCTCATTTGAAAATTTTTATGAATTCAAACAAGTTGTGGTTGATCAACATCTGAAGTCTAGGTTTAAGAGTTCCTGTTTTGGTTGTTTATGGGACTTTCCAGAACATATGAAGTTCAATGGCATTTTGTCCACTATACACTTTTTCATCGAGTTCAACAGGACAACATGTTGCATGAAATATGATTTAGCATCAATGACAGGCCTGCATGCTTTGGCCAGAGGGTGTTTAGGCTAATAACGGGTTTAAACTGTGGGTGCTATTCCTGTGATTCAAAATATCTCAAAGTGATGGATGGAAGTGAAGTTTTTTTCAAAAAGATTGCAAAAAATGGAGTTTAAATGCCAAGATATTGTTGAAGCTTATTAGAGGTGGGAGGCTAGACAAGGAGGACAAGTTCAAATACTGCATAGTTTGGTTTGTGCACTACATATTGCTTGCACGCGACTTGTTGAAAACTATAGACATAGGCACCATCAAGTTGGTGGATAACTTAAGATTCCTTGAGAGATAGCCTTGGGTTTAGGAGTTATACGCCTTGACTCTAGACTATCTAAAGAAGCAGATAAACTTCATCAAGTAGAAGAATACATATATGACAAAGGGAGTTTCATCATACGCGCTCTACAGATTCCCCTGGGCATTTCTGGTATTGATTATAAACCATTGAAGTTGTTTATTCTATACTATAATTTATTTATGGTATCTATACTATACTGACTGATTTATATATTTTTATTTTTTCTTTTGATCATAGATTTGGATATACAAAGCCTTTTCTGTGCTCGACAAGGGAAATGGTAAATCAATAGAAGACGTGTTGCCCATTCTCTAATTTCTCAGATGGTACACCTCAAAAGGCGATAAACTAATCGAAGGTGATCCATATTTGAACGGATGGAGCATAAAGGTATGAAACTATTTTTTTGAAGAATACTTTTACCAATATTGTGTTGCTTTATAATCACATTTGCCCATTTATCTGTAGAGAGCTCACCCATACCTTATCCCCACAGTCTGTAAAATGAAGCAGAAATACATGAAAAAGTTTAAAGCATTCATGGACGAACCAAATGATACATTCATCGATGGCTTGAAGGTCTATCTGGAGGGTGTGGCTATCATTACCTCATCAGAGGATGGTGAGGATGGGTATGATGACTGGATTTGGGTAAAAATGTTATTTCAAGGCATGTCACTCATGGTGCGGGGACAAGTAAGTTGAGAGCATCGGGAAAGACACCAATGATCGGAAATCTAGAAGAGGGCATCTTTAGGCTGGAAGAGACAATGAAGGATATTGATGATTTTGTGAAAGAAGACAGGCTAAGGAGAGCAGAAAAGGAGAAGTAGAAGAAGAAGAAGAAAAGAAGAAGTATAAGAAGAAAGAAAAAGATGAAGGCAATATCTCCTCTGTATATTATAGAAGTTGCATATTTTATATAATCGATTTTATTTATAATAGAATCTATATCATTCTTCATTAACTGATAGCAAAGTTTATTATAAATAGTAAATACTTGAAAATACAGGTGTGTAGGTCCAAAGTCAGCATTCATCAGTAAGGATTGTATGCGATGACGTCGGCATAAAAGAAGTGCCCCTTGAAGTAGTAGCTTTGGAACAGGCCTCGATCAATGTTGATGAGGTGATGATCCCTGAAGATACAGTTGTTGTAGAGAAGGAGAATCCACATAAAGGAGATGAATAAAAAGAAGAAAAAAAAATAAAGAAGTTGTAGAAAAGAAAAAAAAGTTGATGAATCAGCTGGTGTAAATGACAATCATGACCAAGGTAGGTAGGAGGAAGAAGATAAAAATAAAAAAACTATTTGTGAAGAAGAAAATACTAAAGAAAATGGAGAGAAATAAGGAGATGAAGAAGGAGAAATAAAGATGCAGTAGGAGAGAAAGAATGAGAATGGAAAATACAGTAGGAGAGGAAGAAGGAGAATGGAAAATACAGCAGAAGAGGAAGAAGGAGAAGAGAAGAATACAACAGGAGAAGAAGATAGCAGCAGTAGAGGAAGAACAGAGAAAATAAGAAGAAGAAGGAACCATGGCACTAATAGAAGGAGAAGAACAAAAAGAAGAATAAGAAAAAAATGATGCACCATAAAAAAAGGTATTACAGAGGAAGAAAAAGAAAATGCATCGGCGAATATAGATAACTTTCTTTAGGAAGTTGTTGATTACATCAACAACATAAACGTGGAAGACAAGAATGGCGAGGAATGACAAGACAATGAATAACTTTTATTTGTGGGTGATGTTTATTTGTGGAAGACAAGACAATCATAAGTTTTTTATTTTTCAGCTCTGGATGGGTAGAGCTGAACAATTTTATTTTTGAAACTCCTTTTATGGTTTATGATAAATATTTTACAATTTATGTAATCACTGTATCATTACTTTTACATGAATGTTATCGTTGATTATAGACTCTGACTAAAAGGTAAAGCATATATAGTACAGTGTCGTGTAGTCGATAAATGAACAAGGTAAATCATATATAATATAAGTGAAAAGTAGTAGATTAATAAAAGAGACATAATACATTCAATCCCACTACACCCCCATTACACCTTTCCAAATAGCCAAAACTAATAGAAAACCATACACCTTAATTTTTAGACCCTTCTCTTTTTCTTCAGTCATAGGCAACCTATGGTTAAGTTGATCCCTCTCAATTTCAACGTCTTTCAACAATCCTTTTAAATGATCAATCTTGTGTTCTGATTCTCTATATAATGTCATAAGAAGATCCTAATTTTCTTTAGATTCTCTAAGCCGTTCCAACATTTCAAATTTTGTAACACCTTGAAATTTTGATTCCTCAAAATTGGAAGGAATCCACTTAAAATAATGTAAGACCCCAAAAAATCCTAAGCTTAACTCAACTCTTAGAGCTTGATAAGGGGTCCCGTACTTAGAAATTCTAGCTAAGTGTTTACACTTAGAATTATTTTTAACATCATAAGTTGGTGATCCTATTTCCCAACCCTGAAAACCTTAAAGTGTCAATTTGTAGGTTGATTCATGATCAGGAATGTCAGTAGGTCACTTTGGATGAGTTTTGGATTTTTTGAACCTCATTTGAACCATGTTCAGGTGACCAAAATAGTGGGTCAACGCATAACGTCGCCTATCATGTCAACGGATAATTTCCCCTAGCTTTCAATGCAATTCCAGCGAACCAATGTAAACTTGATGCGGCGCATTGGCCATCACATCGATGCCATCGACGCGGCGCATTGATCTGCGCATCGCTGGGCACATTTTTAGTCAATAAAATTCTGCATCCAGAGGAGTAATTGGGTCATTTTTCCACCTCATATCAGCCCCCAAAACACGTAATTATGTCATCTAAAAGGCAAAATTCACTTATTCTCTCTAAAAACCTCTCAAGAACAAACCTTAGGGGATCTAATTTCAAATTCAAGATTCAAGGATACACCATCAGCTTTCATCAATTCAAGTACCAAAGTATGTGAAGTGTTCATCCAAGGGTTTTCTTCTACCCTTGGAGTTCAAGAAACCCTTTTAAATTACAAGTTAAATGATTTCATAGATTTCATGTTGGATTTGAATATAAACTTGATTATGATGTTAAATGGGTTTTCAATTCCATGAAAACTAGTTATTGTGGATTGAATTATGTGAACTTCATGTTGAACTCTTGAATTACAAGTTGAATATAGTATCCATGATAGTATTACATGTTTATTGATATGTGAAATACCCATTCTCCCCAAGTGTTTGTCAAAATATTTATGTGAATTGACTAGTCCAAGCATGACATGTTATTATGTGATTCGATTCATGCACAAGCTCATGTATATCAAGTGTTTGACAAAAGTGTCTAAATGAATGCATTATTAGTAAGAAAGTACTATTATGCTACTAAAGTCTTACAGTATGTTACTTTTTATATTATCGAGTCTTCGGGTTATTCAATACCCAAAAATTTAGCTGTTTACCTAGAGCTACAGTAGATACAGAACAGTCTCAGTAGTATCATAAATAGTAAACTCACTAATTAATCCCAGTCTCAGTTCAGTAGTTAGCTCAGAACTCAATGAACTAAGTTTAGTTCAGTTCAGTTAGATAGTACAATCAGTAACAGTTCAGTCAAGCCTAGTACAGTTTAGAAATTAGTTCAATGTCTATTCAGTTAAAAGTAGGAATCAGCATCGAGCGAACCCAGGGATGGGGGCATTCCTGCCAGCATAGGATTTGACCCTTAGTAACAATCCATGAGTTACAAAACTACGTAGCCAGCATAGGTTGATATATCTTCCTACAAAACTAGGGTTGATATATCTCACATAAATTTTCCTGCCAGCGAGGGTTGATAAAAGTTCTTCCAATCACTGAGGGTTAACTCACAACTTGTCTTTACCCGTGGCATGGTATTAACACCCTTCCAACTAGGGTTATAGGTTGGACCCCAATCCATTTAGAGAGGGGAATATTAGTTAGATAACTACCTCCCATATTTTTAATTTCAGTCTCAGCATAGAACTCAGTTTATTTCTACAGATTCAGGACTGTCAGACACAGTCCCCCAGCTCAGTATAGAACTCAGTTCTGTTCTACAGAATTAGGACTATCAGAAATAATTACTTAGTTATCAGTACTACTGTATCAGTAAACTAAAATATTATTAATTAGTATTCAAAACTTAGTATCCAGTGTTAACATGATATCAGTTATAGTTTATGTATTCATGCATGTACTTTCATTCTTTTATGTCCATATTACTCAGCTAGTTGTTATCTATGCATATCAACCTACCTCACTTAGCATACCAGTACATTCAAAGTACTGACACATACTTTTCTTTTGTGCTATTATGTCTTATACAATAGGTTCAGATGCACGGTTTCCTGACCGCACTTAGCAGCTTGGATTATCGGCATCAGATTTAGTGGTGAGTCCTCATAGTTTGAGGATGATGTTATCTTTTAGTATTTTAGTAGTTCAGCATTTAGTAGACATAGTTAGTTAGGGACTTATCCCATCAACTCCATATTCAGACATTTAGGGGCTTTCAGAATAGAGTATTTCAGATAGATATTTAGTTTTTAGTAGTCATTTATCAGTATTCAGTATTTGTTTTTAGTTGTGAACCTTATGGCGACTTCAGCCTAATTTTTTCATTTATTTTAGTATTATAACTATTATTACCGTGTGATTATTCAGTGCTCACAGCAGATATTAGTAATGGGTTAGCTTGTGGTCCTTTGGGGTCATAAGCACCATGTAGCATCTGGGTAACTTGGTATCAGAGCCAGGTTCAACAAAGTCCTAAGAAGTCTAAAAGCCGCATCTAGTAGAGTCTTGTATATGAGTGTGTAGCACGCCATACTATAGACAAGGGGATATGAGATGTTTTTAGGAAATATTTCCCTTATTTCAATAGTTATATCATGCGAGTGAGCATGAGCTCAAATCACACTCTCAGCCTAATTCTTTTCTTCCTTACACTTACAAAACATGCCTCTGCATAACTGAGATTTCTGATAACTGAGTTCTCCCAATGAGAATGCATATTTGATTCATGATTATACACTAGACTGATACATGAATGCATGACTGAATATGCAATGGTACTTGATACCAGGTTTGTGATGAAACACGAGCATGAACTGAATACCAAGTTGTATAGAATACTGAACGGGAAACTGAATAAGCTTAAGGAGAACTATTACCTTGAACTTGATCTGGATTGGCAGAGAAGAGGTGAGAATACTTGATACGCATGTCTACTTCTGCTTCCCAAGTATCTCCCTCAACAGACTGATTTCGCCAAAGAACTTTGACTAGAGGGACTTCTATGTTCCTCAGTCTACGAGTCTGATAGTCTAGAATTTCGACTGGAGTTTCCTCATAAAAGAGACTATTCTAACTGTCAATGATCTGAATAGGGACTACGACTGATGAATCACCTATACACTTCTTGAGCAAAGAGACATGAAAGACTGGATGAATTGAGGCCAGTCTGAAGGCAATTCGAGCTCATAAGCTACCTTGCCTAAGCGTCTGAGAATCTTAAAGGGATCGACATATCGGGGACTGAGCTTTCCCTCCTTGCTGAACCGCTTCACTCCCTTCATGGGAGAGATCTTTAGATAGACATAGTCATCAACCTCAAACTTGAGATCCTTTCTACGAATGTTAGCATACGACTTTTATCGGCTCTGAGCAGCCCAAAGTCTTTCTCTGATTAACTGGACTTTCGCTAAGGCATCGAATAATAAGTCAGGCCCTATGACTGAGGCCTCACTAACTTTGAACCACCAGATTGGAGATCTGCACCTCCTACCGTAGAGAGCTTCGAACGGAGCTATTTTAATACTGGAATGATAGCTATTGCTGTATGGAAAATCAATCAAAGAAAAGTGGTCATCCCAACTTCCCTTGAAATGAATTGCATACGCCCTTAGCATATCTTTAAGAGTCTAAATGGTCCTTTCTTCTTGACCATCTATTTGAGGATGAAAAGTTGTACTAAGATAAACTTGGGTACCAAGACCCTTTAGGAATGCTTTCAAGAAGTAAGAGGTGAACTAGGTACCTCTGTCTGAGATGATAGATAATGTAACACCATGTAATCTTACCAACTCCTTGATATAGAGTTTGGCATAATCCTCGGCTGAATAAGAGGTATGGACTGGAAGGAAATGGGTTGACTTGGTTATTCTATCTATAATTACCCAAACTGAATCATACTGATGACGAGTTTGAGGTAAACCCATCACGAAGTCCATGTTCACTTCTTCCCACTTTCAAGTAGGAATGGTGAACTCCTGTATGGAACCACTACGTTTCTGATGCTTTATCTTAACCTACTGACATGTAGGGCACTTAGCCATAAATTCTGCAATATCTTTCTTCATCCCACTCCACCAGTAGATCTCCCATAGGTCGTGGTACATCTTAGTGGCCCTTGGATAAATAGAGTATCGCGTACCATGCACTTCTACAAGAATTCGCTGCTTTAAATCATCTACAACTGGAACACAGAGATGACCCTGACAACGAATGACACCATCTCCCCCTTAAGAGAAAACCTCTACTTTCTGATTCTGAACTGACTCTTTTAGCTTGACGAGGTTAAGATCCCTGCCTTGCTTTTCTTTCACCTCAGAAACTAGAGATGACTCTGAACTATCCTGAACACATACACCACCCTCTGAAGAATTGACTAAGCGAAAACCTAGTCTGGAAAGCTGATGGATTTCCTGAGCTATTTTCTTCTTGCTATCCTTAACATGAGAAACACTTATGTCATAATCTTTCAAGATCTCTAACCACCTTCTCTTACAAAGATCGAGATCTTTTTGAGAAAAGACATATTGGAGACTCTTATGATCTCTGAAGACATCTACATGAACTCCGTATAGATAATGTCTCCAAATCTTCAATGCAAATACTACGGCTGCTAACTCAAGATTATGAGTAGGATAATTCTTCTCATGGGGCTTTAACTGCCTGGAGGCGTAGGCTATGAACTTACCATGCTGCATGAGGACACAACCCAAACCTACTCTGGATGCATCACAGTATACTACAAACCCATCTGAACCATCTGGAAGAGCTAAGACTAGAGCTGAGGAAAGTCGAGTTTTTAATTCCTGAAAACTCTTCTCACAAGAATCTGACCACTGAAACTTGACCTTCTTCTAAGTCAATCTGGACATGGGGGATGCAATAGAAGAAAATCCCTCAATAAACCGCCTATAATAGCCAGCCAAACCTAAGAAACTCCTGATATCTAATGGAGAGATAGGGCGAGGCAAGTTTCTTACCACTTTGGTCTTCTGAGGATCTACTCTAATGCCATAACCGGAAATAACATGGCCAATTAATGCTACTGACCTTAGCTAAAACTCGCACTTACTAAATTTGGTAAATAACTGGTGATCTCTGAGAGTCTGAAGAACAATTCTGATATGGTTTGAATGATCACGCTCTGTACGGAAATAGACCAGGATATCATCTATGAAAACTATGACGAACATGTCCAAGTATTGCTTGAACACACGGTTCATCAAGTCCATGAAAGCAGCTGGGGCATTGGTAAGACCAAAGGACATAACTAGAAATTTGAAGTGACCATACCGAGTACGAAAAGTTGTCTTCGGGATGTTACATTTTCTAACTCTAAGCTAATGATAGCCTGATCTAAGGTCTATCTTAGAGAAACAAATGGAACCCCAAAGTTGGTCAAACAAGTCATCTATTCTGGGAAGAGGATACTTGTTCTTGACCGTAACTTTTTTGAGTTGACAGTAATCAATACACATCCTGAGAGAACTATCTTTCTTGTGCACGAATAAGATTGGTGCGCTCCACGAGGAAATGTAAGGTCTAATAAATCCCTTATCTAAGAGATCCTTGAACTAATCCTTCAGTTCTTTGAGTTCTTTTAGTGCCATTCTATATGGCAGAATAAAAATAGGCTGAGTATCTAGAATAATGTCAATGCCGAAATCTATTTCCCTTTCGGGAGAAATGGTTGGAAGATCTTCAGGAAAGATATCTGAATATTTATTAACCACTGGGATTGATTCAAAGCTAGGGGATTCAGAACTAGAGTCTTTAACATGAACAAGATGATAAACACATCCCTTAGAAATCATTTTCCTTAATCGAAGGTAAGAAACAAGCTGAACCCTGAAAGATGAAGTACTACCCTTCCACTCTAGGAGGGCTCATTCGGGAACTGAAATTGAACTATCCTGTTTCTACAGTGGACTATGGCATAGCAAGAATGAAGCCAATCCATGCTGAGAATGACATCAAAATCAGTCATCTCTAACTCGACTAAATCTACTGACGTGGATTTCTGAAATATCATAACTGGGCAGTTCCTGTATACCCACCGAGTTATGATGGTTTTACCCACTGGGGTAGAGACTAAAAAGGGCTCTACTAAAATTTTGAGACTGATTCTGAAATCGCCTGCTATATAAAGAGTAACAAAAGACAAGGATGCACTTGTATCTAGCAAAGCGTAAATATGAACATGGAAAATCTGTAATGTACCAGTAACGACATCAGGAGAATTTTCCTAATCTTGTCGAGTCTAAAGAGCATAGAGTCTATTTGGGCGTTGCCCACTAGCAGCACTGGAAGTGGCATCCTGCTGATTTGGGTGACTGAACTAGGCTGTGGAACGATTCTGCTAACCTTGTAGACCTGACTGTAAACACTCTCTAATCTTGTGGCCTGGCTTGCCACAACCGAAATAAACATCGCTACCAACTCTACAGGTACCCTTATGGTTCTTACCACAATCTGACATAGGGGATTAGTTTGGGCACTGCTGATACTGCCCTGAGACTTAGAGCTTGGTTCTCAATCTCTGTTGCCGTCTCTAAATTTTGGCACTGGGGCACTGGCGGAGGAAGGAGCTAGAACTGCTAGCTTAGGACGGAACTGCAAATAGTTTTCTCCTTCTGATTTGGGTTGAGCAAAACTGAAACTGCCTGATCTTGCTCTCTTGTTCTACCTCTCCCTAGTCCCAATCTTCTACTCTTTTATTTTTTGAGCACGGGTCATGATCATGGCTAAAGTCATATCACTATTCAGCATCACAGACCTACACTCATTTACCATGCTATCATTCACTCCTGACACGAACTTGCTCATCTTAGCCTTGTTGTCTGCAACCACATGATGGGCATATCTAGCTAGCTGAGTAAATTTGAGAGAATACTCTTTAACCATTATATTTCCCTACCTGAGGTTGATGAACTCAAGAACTTTTGCCTCCCTCAGCTCTTGGGGAAAAAATCTGTCTAAGAAAGTCGTGACAAATTTCTCCCACTCTATAGAACCTGTACCATCTACCCTCTTGGACTTCTACTATTTGTACCAAGTATGAGCAACATCCAGTAACTGGTATGCGGCTAAATCGGCACTCGAACAAGAAGTAACTCCAATGATGTCTATGACCTTTTGGACTTGGTCAATAAATTCTTGAGGGTCTTCATCAGACTTAGACCCAAAGAAAGATGAAGGGTTCATTCAGGTGAAGTCCCGAATCCTAGCTGCGGCTGAGTTGGCCACTGGATTGGTCGGAATAACTGGTGGCCATTTATTTTGGGTAGCCACAGACTGAGCAAGTGTGGTGAATGCGGCCCTAAACTCCACATGAGAAACATGTTCGCCCAAAGGATCTTTGGGCTGAAGAGCGGGCTGGTTTCTTCTCTTTGGAGGCATATTCTGAAATAAGAGAAGAATGGATTAGACTGAGAGTTTACCTTGAGATCATGCTCACTAGCATGACATGAATACTAAGAGAGGGGAAACTATTCCTAAAATATCTCATAGCCTCTTGTACATAAATGTGGCGTGCAACACACCCATGCACAAGACTCTACTAGATGCGGCTTTCATACGTCCTAGGGCTCTATTGAACCTTAAGAATGCTACACAGTGCTTATGACCCCGAGGAACCACAAGCTAGCCCATGGCAAATATCTGTACCTGTACACTGTATAATATACTTATAGAATGTGGAAAACATAAACAATAGGCCATAAAGTTCAACTGAATAGAATATTTGATAAATAATAACATCCATATAGGGTAAAAAATACCCAAAAACAACTGAATTCTAAATCTAAAATTTGAACTAAATCTAGAAGCCTTTAAATACTATGTGAAATAAGGAGTTGAAGGAACATGTCTCCAACTAACTCCGTCTAGCAAAACTAAACTGAAATAATGAATGAAATAAAATAATATCATCCTCAAATGGGTGAGGACTCACTGCAACTCTGCGACTGAAATGTTACTGTTGATTTGGAACTCGTGTCTCTGAACCTATGGTATAACATGAAAGAAAGCACCATAGCACAAATACGTCAGTACGACTGGGAGTAATGAGTATACGAGTGAGGTAGGCTAAATAAAAAAGGGTTTACATGCATGAACAATCTAACTGACTGACACATATGAATGTAAGAGTGCACACATGCATACATAGTAACTAAAATCGTGAATACATGATATCTGGATCCATACGATAATACATAGTGTACTATTACCTAACATGACTGATACTGAAATTTTGATAACATGGATGACTGTGTCTGACAGTCCTGAATCTGATGGAACTACCTGAGTTTTGTACTGTAACTGAATTGACTGTAACTGACAGTCCTGGTATACTGAAATCTGAAGAACTATCTGAGTTCTTTTACTGAGACTGGGACTAAAACTATGGGAGGTAGTTTCTTAACCGACATGCCCCAATAACACACATAGCTAGGTTGGGGTCCAATCTCTGCCCCGACTGGAAGGGTGTCAATATCGCGCCACTATTAAGGACAGCTGTGAGTGACCCTTCACTGGTAGATACTCGAATGAGAATGGTGGGAACACTAAACTGATAGTTTGAGCCACCTCATCAACCCTGATCTGACAGATTAAGATGTCTCAACCTGCACTGGCTACTTAGTTCTCGAACAAAAGAATGACTACTAAGAATCACACCCTAAACTAGCAGGTGAGTTCCCATCCTTGAGTTCACCCAGTGCTAACTTCTAGTCCCATCTGAAGAGACTGAACATAATTTAACTAGATGTACATGGACTAAGTAACTAACTTTTGTTGACTGATGGAATAGTACTACTATCTGAGAATTTATTGAGATTATGAGATTTTTGAGATTTCCTGAGTTACATGACTGACTGAGTTCTATAGATCATGGATTAACGGAGATTATCTTGATAACGTGACATGGATCTAGGCACACAACTATATTTTTTGGGAACTAGTACCCCCAAGACTCGATGGAAGGAAACTGACACACATAACTGACTTGATCATACAATGGAGTCCACAATTTACCATATCATAAGTAGGGGATTTCACACTAAGCATAGTTCTCAATATCTTACATATGGAAGGTAAATTCATACAATATGTGTATACTTCCATAGCTTCAATATCATGCTCAATCCATATCACAACAACGACGCATATCAATCACATGGAATTTATGTAAAATCATAAAGCATAGAGCATGCACTTGTCAGTTAAGCACTATTAAATCATAGGACATAAATTCTATCATCCTAGGCCTTTTATCAAACACTTTGCATGCATTCTTTTAGCTTAGGTGTGTTTTCATGAATTTTCCCATTTTAAACCACATAAAGTTCATGGATTTCAACTAACGAACACGTATACTTCATTAAAACACCTTTAGATATCATCTTGAAACTTAAACAACAATCATCAACATGTACATGGTCATATCACAACAATAAAATCATAATATAATATTTAAAACATGGTTCTTGAGCTCTATGAACGAAATGGATCAATAGATGAACACTACGCTTACCTTAGATAGAAGATTCTTGATGATTGATGGAGAAATTTGCTTGAACTTGAATCCCTAATTGAAAACCCAATGTGTTCTTGAGAGGATTTTGAGAGAAAAAGTATGTTTTGGTGAAATAAGGGCTTAATTCCATGTTTATAGAATATATATATAGGGGTGGAAAGATGACCCAAATACCCCTCTAGGTGTGTCATTTAATTTTTGTAAAAATTACCCGATTTGATCTCCCGGCGCAATGCGGAGATATCGTGTTACCCCCTATTTGTGAGCTAGAAACTCACCGCGATGTGGTGGAATTTTGTAAAGACACTAGAAATTGACAAATATCATTTTGGCTTATGGCGTGACGTGCCACTGACTGAAAGACGCTGCTGAAACTTTAAATTGCCATAACTTCTTCACCGGGTGTCCGTTTGAGGTGAATTTGGTATCGATGGAAAGCTTATTCAATTCTATAAAATTTGGAGGGTATAAATATGCCAAAATAACACCTATAAACCACTTTATTCTCATTTAAATATGACCTATGTGAAATTACACGGGAAAACTTGGTGGATTCAAAAGTTCTTAGCTTGGCTTACTCTAAGTGACTCTTATGAACATGCTTAACACATCATAAGCTCTATTATCACTAGGATACTCATCCTAATTCATGTACTCCAATATAAATCACAGTATAGGAGGTTTCATGTGAAGGAACAACGGTTCATTTTCTAGCTTAGAAATATACGAGGTATTACAATTAACTTCATTCATGCTATGTTTCAGTTGACTGCAGAAATAGAATGGTTCAATTTTAGTTACTCAATAAATTTTTCCTGGAGTGGAGGGGTAGTACTTTAATACTTAGGGGTCAACTTGTTTAGTACCTTAGAGCGAGGAAAATGATAACTAAGGGATGTGTCTATGATCTTGTTCGAGTTTAAGACTCTAGTTCAGAGACCCCTAATCTTGAATCGGTGTCAGTAGCATGTAAATTCCCAGATATGTTTTCTAAAGAACTTCTCAGAGTTCCTCTTGAGAGGGAACTTGACTTCAGAATAGACCTTCTTCCAGATACTCAGCCCATTTCTATCCACCATATAGAATGGCTTCAGCAGAACTTAGAGAATTAAAAAAATAGTTGAAGGATATCATATATGAGGGATTCATCAGACCCAGTGTATCCCCGTGGGGTGCACCAATTCAATTTGTGCGTAAGAAAGACGGTTCTCTTAGAATATGTATAGACTACCCTCAGCTAAATAAAGTCACGGTAAAAAACAAGTATCCACTTTCTTAAATTGGTGACTTGTTCAGCTAACTTTAGGGTGCCAGGTACTTTTCTAAGATAGACCTTAGGTCAGGCTATAATCAGCTCAAAGTCAAAGAATCTGACATTCCGAAGACAGCTTTTAAAACTTAGTATGGCCACTTCGAATTCCTAGTTTTGTCATTTGGTCTTACCAATGCTCCAACATCCTTCATGGACTTGATGAACCACGTGTTCAAGAAGTAGTTGAACATGTTCTTCATAGTCTTTATAGATGACACTCTTGTCTATTTTAGTAATGAGGGTGAACCCGCCGATAATCCCAGAACCGTACTTCAGGCTCTCAAAGCCCATCATTTATCATGGTATCTTATCTATTCATGTCTTACATGTCAGCACTATGATAATAGCTTATGTTTGTGCATGTTAGCAAAAATTATGTACGCTTATAGTTCCTAGTGTAAGGAGTTCTAGTTTACTCAATATTACAAATCATGTTTCATGAATACAGAAACTCCAGACTCAGGTCACGCAGCCCATGACTCGTGTATTTAGGTCATATAGCTCATGAATCATGTACTCATGACATGTTTTATAGTATGCCCAGTTCCCATGACTCATGCTACACTCCTAACAGACATCTAAATTCAGATTATGTCATGTATATCCTCAGTTTATATCTCTTAATAAATCCATGGTGTTGATATTCTATCCCTCAGGCCTTAGTTAAGTGTCGAGTTTGGCATAGTATTTATTCACTCTTTAGCTCCTTATGTTTTAACCCTTTAGTGAACTCTCCTTATAAAATAATGTAGTGATGAGCGATTGTTTAGATGGGAGAGAGTAAATATTTCATGATAAGAAAAGATTTTTGCATGCTCATTTTAAACGAGGCTGTAGTTATGAAAATAGGCCTAAATGTCAGGTTAGTGTGCAATGTAAATGGATAACAAGAAGCTGTATTTAGTTGTTAAAGGGAGGGAAAACAAAATTTTTCATGAGATAAGAAGTTGAGAAAATGCCGAGTGTGAGTGTTCGTTTAGATCCTTAATTTATGTCAGTATCCATCATGTATTTATCAGAACCCAACATTCAGTTCCAGTACAGTCTCAGTTACAGTCTTAGTTACAGTCTCGATTACAGTCTCTGTTACCGTCTTAGTTATAGTCTCAGTCACATCTCAGTCCATTAATCATATCAGTAACTTATTTCAGTTTCAGGTGTTCTTGACCATAACGTATAGTATGAGTTATTCAGTTATTAGTATTTCACTACCTCAGTTTATAGACTATTTTAGAATTACATTATACTCTTGGTCTTGTATTCATAGATAATAAATTTTTCATGAATTCATGCTTAATTATCTCATGTTACTCAGTCAGTCCTTACCTCATATGCATAATACTCTACCGTTTCAATCCAGACTAAGTATAATTTAATATTACATGACCAATATTCAGCTATCAACTATTTAATTAATCAGATAAGTTAGTATGTTTATGTATTCGTTCTCAGCACCCATGTGAATATTTTCAGTAGTCTCAGGTGAAGTGTCATACTAAGGTGGAGAATATAGTTGAATGGGCATTCAAGGAATATGTCGAAGCTTGAAAATTTGTAGATGCAGTGCATAAGGCTAAGTCACTTTATCTTATATGATGTTTCTTAGGCGTCACCTCACACTACAGAATTTTAGCCAGGATGTGATTTCTTGTTTAAATATTTTGTTCAGCCCATGCCAAGATTTTTTGCTCCCTAAAGCCATTAGAACTCTATAGAAAGGGTGTCAAAGAAAAACTCTAGTCGAGTATAAGTTTCCAACATGAGTTAGTCTAAAAATCCATCAATCCAGCTTAGCAGTAAGGCGTACAAGTTTGTATGGTTTGGTTTCCCATCTTTCCATCTAATCGCACTATCTGAAGTCTCATGAATGTAACTATTCCAAGATGGAGCAACCAGGTAGTTGTGAGTTCAGCTTAGTTCATGTATCATGCCTCAGTTTTAGATCCTCGATATGCAGTCACGATTCAGTTCGTAGGTGCCCTGTGCATCATCCCAGTCTTTCCTTAGTAGCTCAGCTAAGTCAGCATCCTTCGGGGGATGTATTATCCCAAGGGGGAGATGCATTATAATGCCCCAAACTTTCATGACCTAAACCTTCCATCTTCTCTTCATGTAATGAATCCAGTTTGGAGTAGTGGATACTCTTAAGTTGGACCCCAAGTTCCAATCTCAGTCGTACTCCATGTATTTAGGGGCTCAGTTTAGTTTATGATATTCAGTTCATGTATCACGTTTCAGGCTCAGTTATGTTCTCATGTTCCCATTCATGCATGTTCATTAAAGGATCTCGAGTTGAGATTGGTAATTTTATATTCTTGAAAATCTCTCCCATGGAGGAGGTAAAGAGGTTAGCAGGAAAGAGAAGCTAGTCCCCAATATGTCTGCCCTTACCGAATTCTTAGTCGCTTTGCAAAAGTAGCTTACGAGCTTGAGTTTTCTTCAGATTTAGCTTCAGTACATCCAGTGTTTCATGTCTCCTGGCTTAAGAAGTGCATTGGTGACCCAGCGGATGTAGTCCCTATAGGGAGTATAGTTGTTCAGAACAGTCTCTCTTATAAAGAGATCCCAGTAGAAATCCTCGATCACCAGGATCCGCAGACTGAGGAACAAAGAGGTTCCGCTAGTCAAATTTCTTTGGTGGAATCAGTCCATTGAGGGAGATACTTGGGAAGTAGAAGCAGATATGCGGACCAAGTATCATCACCACTTCTCTAGAAACTCAGATTCATTTCAAGATAATAGTTTTCCTTGAATTCTTTCAGTTCCATGCTCAGATTACCTTTACAACTCTGCATCGGTTTAGTTTCATAGCATTTCATATCATACATACCCTCATGAAAAAGCTTAGTCATGTGACATATTTTCAGAACTCAGTCATGCTTCAGATAAGCATGCCAGTATGATAACTCAGTATATCAGTACTTTCAGTCATGTAATCATGTTTCAGTTGTGCATGTTCAGTAAATATAAATTTAGTCTATCAGTATTCTCAGATTAGTCAGTCTTATTCGAGGATGAATGTTCCCAAGGGGGAGATATTGTAAGACCCTACAAAATTCTAAGCTTAACTCAGCCCTTAGAGCTTGATAAGGGGTCCCGTACTTAGAAATTCCAGCTAAGTGTTTACACTTAAAATTATTTTTTGCTTCATAAGTTGGTGATCCTATTTCTTGATCCTGAAGACCTTAAAGTATCAATTTTTAGGTTGATTCATGATCAGGAATATCAGTAGGTCACTTCGGGTGAGTTTCTAATTTTTTGAACCTCATTTGAACCATGTTAAGGTGACCAAAATAGTGGGTCGACGCATTTTAATGCATCGCGTCGCCCACCATGTCGACTGATAATTTCCCCTAGCTTTCAGTGTGATTTTAGCGAACCAATGCAAACTCGATATGGCATGTTGGCCATCATCGATACGGCGCATCGGTCTACGCATCACTGGGCACATTTTTAGTCAATAAAACTCCGCGTCCAGAGGGGTAATTGGGTCATTTTCTCACCTCATATCAACGCCAAAAACACATAATTAAGTCATCCAAAAGGCAAAATTCTCTCTAAAATCCTCTCAAGAACAAACCCTAGGGGATCTAATTTCAAAATTCAAGGACACACCATCAACCTTCATCAATTCAAGTACCAAAGTATATGAAGTGTTCATCCAAGGGTTTCCTTCCACCTTTGGAATTTAAGAAACTCTTTTAAATTAAAAGTTAAATGATTTCATAGAATTCATGTTGAATTTGAATTTAATCTTGATTATGATGTTAAATGGGTTTTTAATTCCATGATTTATCACAAATTCCATGAAACTAGTTAATTGTAGATTGAATTATGTGAACTTCATGTTGAACTCTTGAATTACAAGTTGAATATAGTATCCATGATAGTATTACATGTTTATTGATATGTGAAATACCCATGCTCCCCAAGTGTTTGTCAAAATGCTTATGTGAATTGATTAGTGCAAGCATGACATGTTATTATGTGATTTTATTCATGCACAAGCTCATGTATATCAAGTGTTTGGCAAAAATGTTCAAATAAATGCATTATTAGTAAGCAAATACTATTATGCTACTACAGTCATGCAGTATGTTACTTTTCATATTATCGAGTCCTGGGGTATTTAATACCCAAAAATCTAGTTGTTTACCTAGAGCTATAGTAGTTATAGAACAGTCTCAGTAGTATCGCAAATAGTAATACTCAGTAATCAGTCCCAGTCTCGCTTCAGTAGTTAGCTCAGAACTAAGTAAACTTAGTTCAGTTCAGTTAGACAGTACGATCAGTAACAGTTCAGTCAAGCCTAGTACGGTTTAGAAATTAGTTTAGTATCTATTCAGTTAGGAGTAGGAATCAGCACCGAGAGAACCCAAGAATGGGGGAATTCCAGCCAGCATAGGGTTTGACCCTTAGTAGCTATCCCTGAGTTACAAAACTACGTACCCAGCATAGGTTGAGATATCTTCCTGCCAGACTAGGGTTGATATATCTCATATGAGTTTTCCTGCCAGTGAGGGTTGATGAAAGTACTTCCTGTTAGAGAGGGTTAACTCACAGCTTGTCTTTACCCATGGCATGGTATTAACACCTTTCCAATGGGGGTTACAAGTTGGACCCCAATCCATTTGGAGAGGGGCATTTTGGTTAGGTAAAAACCTCCCAAAGTTTTAGCTTCAGTCTCAGCATAGAACCCAGTTCAGTTCTACATATTCAGAACTGTCAGACACAATCACCCAGCTTAGTATAGAACTCAATTTTGTTCTATAGAATTAGGACTATCAAAAATAGTCACTCAGCTATTAGTACTACAATATCAGTAAACTCAAATATCAGTTAATCAGTATTCAGAACTCAGTATCCAGTTTTGACATAATCTAAGTTACAATTTATGTATTCATGCATGTACTCTCATTTAGTTACGTCCATGTTACTCAGCTATTTTTTTTCATAAATATGAGCCCCATGCAAATCAGTCTACCTCGCTTAGCAAGCCAGTACATTCAAAGTACTGACGGATAATTTTGTTTTGCGCTATGATGTCTTAATCATAGGTTCAGACGCACGGGATCCTGAACGCACTTAGCAGCCCTAACTATCAGTAGCAGATTTAGTGGTGAGTCCTCATAGTTTTAGGATGATGTTATCTTCCATTATTTTTGTATTTTAGCATTCAATAGATGGAATTAGTTGGGGACTTGTCCCATCAACTCTATATTCAGACAGCTAGAGTGTAATATCCCGTACTTCTACCTAGCTTGAATTCATCCCAAAAATGTTAAAGACTTGTTCTAAAGATGAATACACTTTTATACGTCTGGTATTTTTAAGATTTTCACTTTTCATCATGTGGGAAATTGAATTAACTCTCCAATAATATCGATTTTGTTCAAATCTGGTATCGGAGTAAAAAGATATGGACATTTTATAGAAAGTAGTCTAAACTGCCCAGGTGAGACGATGAGGGCCAACGGACCGTCGAGCTAGCGACGGACCATCGCCTAAGCCATCGGAGCAGAGGCAGTGAGACCACCATCTGCTAAATACCAATGGATCAAGCCGATGGACCGTCGCCCAAGCTGTCATAGGAAAGGCAGTGAACCCTTATTCTGCCCAGGTGCGATGGTGAGGACCGACAAACCGTCGATCCAGTGATGGAACGTCGCACCCACTGTCGCATATTTCATTCAGTTATTTTAGGTTATTTTTAAAAAAGGATTTTTGATCTTTACCACCCTTTATAATACCTAATAATATCAGACTTTATGCTCTCTAGTCCCGACAGGATCAGGAAAATTCTCCTGATGTGGTTACTGGTACGTTACAAATCTTTCAATTACATGTTTACTCTTTGCTAGATCCAGGAGCTTCTTTGTCTTTTTTTACTCCCTATATAGCAGTTGATTTCGGAGTCAGTCCTGAAATTCTAATAGATCCCTTCTCGGTATATACCACAGTGGGTAAAACTATCATAGCCCGATGGGTATATAGGAACTGTCCGGTTATGGTATCTTAGAAAATCACTTCAGCAGACCTAGTCGAATTAGAGATGACTGATTTTGATATTATTCTCAACATGGATTAGCTTCATTCCTACTATGCCATAGTCTACTGCAGAAACAGAGTTGTCTAATTTCAATTCCTGAATGAACCCATCCTAGAGTGGAAGGGTAGTACTTCAGTTTTCAGAGGTCAGCTTGTTTCCTACCTTCGGGCACGAAAAATGATATCTAAGGGATGTATCTATCATCTTATTCCAGTGAAGGACACTAGTTCTGAAACTACCAGTCTTGAATCAGTCCCAGTAGAGAATGAATATTTAGATATCTTTCTCAAAGATCTTCTAGGAATTCCTCCCAAAAGGAAAATAGACTTCGGCATCAATCTTCTTCCAGAAACTCTTCCTATATCTATTCCAAAATACAAAATGGCACCAGCAAAACTCAGAGAGTTGAAAGAATAGTTGAAGGATCTCCTAGATAAGGGATTCGTCAAACCTAGTGTGTCCCCGTGAGGCGCACCAGTCTTATTCATGCGCAAGAAAGACGGTTCTCTTAGAATGTGTATAGACTACCATCAGCTCAATAAAGTCACCGTCAAGAACAAGTATCCACTTTCCAGAATCAATGACTTGTTCGATCAACTTCAGGGTGCCAGCTATTTTTCTAAGATAGACCTCAGATCAGGCTATCATCTGCTCAGGGTCAAAGAATATGATATATCAAAAATAGCTTTTCGTACTAGTTATGGTCACTTCAAATTCTTAGTTATGTCCTTTGGTCTTACCAATGCTCCAGCAGCCTTTATGGACTTGATGTACCGTGTATTCAAGCAGTACTTAAACATGTTCTTCATAGTCTTCATATATGATATTCTTGTCTATTCCTGCAGCAAGTATGATCATGCAGACCATCTCAGAATAGTATTGCAGACTCTCAAAAATTATCATTTATTCGCCAAATTCAGTAAGTGCAAATTTTGGCTAAAGTCAGAGGCATTCCTTGGTCATATTATTTTCGGTGATGGCATTAGGGTTGATCTTCAAAAGACCGAAGTAGTAAGAAACTGGCCCAGACTTATCTCTTCATCAGATATCAGGAGTTTATTGGGTTTGGATGGCTATTACAGATGGTTTGTTGAGTGATTTTCTTCTATTTCATCCCCTATGTCCAAATTGACTCAGAAGAAATTCAAGTTTCAATGGTCAGATTCTTGCGAGAAGAGTTTTCAGGAGTTGAAAACTCAACTCACCTTATCCCCAATATTAGCTCTTCCGGATAGGTTTGTAGTGTATTACGATACATCTAGAGTAGGTTTGGGTTGTGTCCTCATGCAGCATGGTAAGGTCATAACCTATGCCTCCAGACAGCTTAAACCCCATGAGAAGAATTATCCTATTCATGATCTCAAGTTAGCAGCTATAGTTTTTGCCTTGAAAATCTGGAGGCATTATCTACACGGAGTTTTTTTAGATGTGTTCATAGATAATAAGAGCTTTTAGTATGTCTTTTCTCAGAAAGATCTCAATCTTCGTCAGGGGAGGTAGTTAGAGCTCTTGAAAGATTATGACATGAGTGCCCTTTATCATTCGGGCAAGGCCAACGTGGTGGCCGACGCTCTCAGTATACTATCTATGGGTAGTGTTGCTAATGTCAAGGACAGTAAGAAAAAGCTAGCTCAGGAAGTCTATCATCTTACCAGACTAGGCGTTCACTTAGTTGATACAGAGGAGGGTGACATATGGGTTTAGAGTAGTTCAAAATAATCTCTAGTTTTTGAGGTAAAACAAAATTAAGATAGAGATCCCAACCTAGTCAAGTTGAAAGAGTCAGTCAAGGATCAGAAAGTAGAGGTTTTCGCCCAAGGGGGAGATAGTGTTTTGCGTTGTCAGGGTCATCTGTGTGTTCCATGTGTAGCTTACTTGAGGCAAAAAATTCTTGCAGAAGCTCATGCTGTGCACTACTGGATTCATCCAGGGGCTACGAAGATGTACAGTGACTTATGGGAGATCTATTAGTGGAGTGGGATGAAAAGAGATGTCACAGAGTTTATGGATAAGTGCTCTACATGTCAGCAGGTTAAGATAGAGCATCAGAAGCCCAGTAAGTCCATGCATGAATTTAGTAGTCCTACTTGGAAGTGAGAATAAGTGAACATGGACTTTGTAATGGGTTTACCTCATAATCGTCGCCAGCATAATTCAGTTTGGGTCATTATAGACAGAATGACCAAGTTAACTCATTTCCTTCCGGTTCATACCTCTTATTCAGCCGAGGATTACGCCAACTCTATATTAGAGAGTTTGTCAGATTGTACAGTGTTTCGATATCTATTATCTCAGACAGATGGTTAAGTAGAAAGGACTATTCAGACATTATAAGATATGCTAAGGGCATGTGCAATTGATTTCAAGGGTAGTTGGGATGACCACTTGCCTTTGATTGAGTTTGCATACAATAATAGCTATCATTCCACTATTCGAATGGCTCCATTCGAAGCTCTATATGGTAGGAGATTCAAATCTCCAATCAGTTGATTCAAAGTTAGTGAGGCCTCAATTATAGGGCCTAACTTAGTATTCGACACTTTAGAAAAAGTCCAATTGATCAGAGAAAGACTCCAGGCTACTCAAAACCGACAGAAGTCTTATGCAGATATGCGCAGAAAGGATCTCAAGTTTGAGATTGGTGATTATATCTATCTAAAGATCTCTCCCATTAAAGGAGTTAAGCGGTTTGGCAAGAAGGGAAAGCTCAGTCCCCGATATGTCGGTCCCTTGAAAATTCTCAGTCATTTTAGCAATGTAGCTTACGAGCTCGAGTTTCCTTCAGATCAGGCCTCGGTTCATCCAGTCTTCCATGTCTCTTTGCTTAAGAAGTGTATAGGTGACCCAGTAGTAGTAGTCCCTATTCAGAGCATAGATGTTCAAAACAGCCTCTCTTATGAAGAGATTCCAGTCAAAATCCTAGAGTACCAGACTCGCATACTGAGGAACAAAGAAGTCCCTCTAGTCAAAGTTCTTTGGCAAAATCAGTTCGTTGAGGGAGCTACTTAGGAAGCAAAAGCAGATACGTGAACCAAGTACCCTCACCTCTTCTCTGATAACTTAGATCTAGCTCAAGGTAATAGTTCTCCTTAAGATTTTCAATTTCATGTTCAGGTTTTAGTTATAAGCTTGGTATCCATTTCATGTTCAGAATTACATTATAAACTTGGTATTAAATACCATTGCATATTCATTCATTCATTAATAAATTAGTTCAGTCAAGTAATCATGCATCAGAGATGCATTCTTATTGTGAGAAACTTAGTTCCTCAGAACACTCAGTCATGCATTCAGGAACCAGTCACTCATAAATCAGATATGCATGTTCAGTATGATATATATTCAGTTTATCAGTCATGTTAGTCATGGAGTCATGTTTCAGTCATTCATGTTTAGGATGTGCTTCAGTCTACAATTTATCCCCTCTCAATCAGTCTCATTCGAGGATGAATGTTCCCAAGGGGGAGATATTGCAATACCCCTTACTTCTACATAGCTTGAATTCATCCCAAAAATGTTAAATACTTGTTCTAAAGATGAATCCACTTTTATAAGTATGGTATTTTCAAGATTTTCACTTTTCATCATGTGGGAAATTAAATTATCTTTCCAATAATACCAATTTCATCCAAATCTGGTATCAGAGTAAAAAGATATGGATATTTTACAAAAAGCAGTCAAAACTGCCCAGGTGCGACAATAAGGGCCGACGGACCATCGAACTAGCGATGGACCGTCGCCTAAACCATCGTAGCGGAGGCAGTGAGACCACCTTCTGCCAAAGAGAGATGGCTCAGGACGATAGACCATTGAGCTAGTGACGGACCATCGCCCAAACCATTGTAGGAGAGGTAGTGAACCCCTATTTTGCCCTGGTGCGACGGTCAAGACTGACAGACCATCGACCCAATGACGGACCATTGCACCATCGTATATTTTGTTTAGCTATTTTAATTCAATTTTAAAAGGGGTTTTTTGATCTTTTACCACCCTTTCTAATACCTAATAATATCAGACATAGACTCATAAGTTCATTATCAAGACTCATAAGTTTATTATCAATCTACAACATCAAATTAGGGTTTTCTCTCTAAGATCAATCCCCAAGAACAAGATCCAAATCCTCCTTTAAGAAACTAAGAAATTCAAGTTCTTCAAGTCCAAGAACTTCAAGAAACTCACAACCCAGGTATGTCATGTGTTGATTCATGGGTCTCTTTTACCCATGAAGCTCAAGAATCTCTTTTCAAAATCCAAGATTTATGTATTTATGAATGTTCATGATTTAAATTGAATTAAAATTCATGGTCATGATGTTGTGGGGTTTTGATTCATGTTTTAAATTACATATTCCAATGATTGACCCTATGATGTGGTGATTTGCATAATAATCATGATAAACCCTTAAATTTACACGTTGATTGATGTATCCTTGATTATTAGATGTGTTAATGATTGTATAACCAAAACATGCTCCCCATGTGTTCGATTAAATTCCAATGTGGAGGAAAAGTGTCATACTAGTATAATAATATGAACTCCCCATTCATGTACAAGTTTATGCATATCCAGTGTTTGATGAAAAGTCTTAGTCAGTGAATTATGGATATATGTGTAGCCATTGTGGTGCTTTATAACTAGTACTTCATGAAATCTCCAACTTATTGTATTATGGATTGTGATGTTGGTCTTGTATTCAAGAAAGTCATGCGTTATCAGTTCCATCTATCGAGTCCAGGGGGTACTTGTACCTGATAATTTAGCTATGTGCCTAGAGCCAGTGTCATGTTTTCAAGATACTCTCAGTCAAGCTATGTTTAGTAGAATTCAGTTAGTCTCATGACTCAAGAAAACTCAGTAATCTTAGTAATCTCAGCCAATTATCAGATCTCAGTAATATTCCATCAGTCAACGAAACTCAGTGAACTCAGTCCAGTCAGTTTAGTATAATTAATTCAGCATCTAATCAAATGAGAGTAATATTCAGCACCGAGTAAGCCCAAGGATGGGAATTCACCTGCGAGCAGAAGGAGTGATTCTTAGAAGCAATCCTTGTGCTCCAAAACTACGTAGCCAGCATACGTTGAGACATCTAACCTGTTAGATGAGGGTTGATGGGGTGGCTTAACCTGTTATATGAGGGTCCCACCATTCTCCTTAGAGTACCTATTAAATGAGGGATCACTCACATCTTGTCCTTACCAGTGGCGCGGTATTGACACCCTTTCAATTGGGGTTACAGATTGGACCCTATTAGGGGCATGTCGGCTAGATGACTACTTCCCACAGTTACAGTTTCAGTCTCAGTCTCAGTAATAGAACTCAGATAGTTCTATAGAATTCAGGACTGCCAGATATAGTCACCCAGCTCAGTATGAAACTCAGCTAGTTCTATCAGAAATAGGACTGTCAGTCACAGTCATTCAGATAATAGTATATCAGCTATACAAAAACTTATGTTATCAATATTCCAATTCAGTAATGCCATGATCTCAGTTATAGTTATTATGTATTCATGCATGTATTCGCACGTTCATGTTATTCAGTCAGTTAATAGAGTTCATGCATGTAAACCCTTTGTATTCAGCCTACCTCACATGCATACCAGTACATTCAAATATACTAACGTATTTGCGCTATGGTATTTTATACCATAGGTTTAGAAGCACGAGCTCTAGAGCATCAGTAGCATTCCAGTCTCAGCAATCAGAGTTAGCAGTGAGTCCTCATCCTTCGAGGACATGACCATTACTTTATTATCTCATTAATTAATTTATTTCAGTAGTTAGAGTTAGTTGGGGACATGTCCCATCAACTACTTAAATAGACAGTTCAGTCAGTTAAAGGCTTTTTAGACTAGCATGTTTAGAAAGTTATTTTAGTTGTTTTGGGTATTTCATACCCCCTCCAGATATTATGTTTTATTAGTTATGTTATAGTTTTGAACCTTATCGCCTTTCAGCCTTTATTTTTGCATTTATACAGTATATTATGCAGTATACAGGTACAGATATCATTCATGGGTTAGCTTGTGGTCCTTCGGGGTCATGAGCACCGTGTAGCGTTCCGGGTACCAGATTTGAGGCATTACATAGAGGCTTTCAGACTATAGTATTTCAGTTTTCAATATTCATTTATCAGTATTCGGTATTTGTTTTCAGTTGTGAACCTTATGGCGACTTCAACCTAATTTTCGTATTTAGTTCAGTGTTATTATTATTATTACCCTGTGATTATTCAGTGCTCACAATAGATATTAGTCATGGATTAGTTTATGGTCCTTCGAGGTCATAAGCACCGTGTAGCATCCGGGATACAGACTCGGGGCATTACAAATAAGAGCATCCACCATTATCCTAAAATAACAACGATAAATTCTTAAATTGTATTATGTGATGAACATAAATAAATTTTAATTTAAACAAAAACACATCTTTCGAACTGCACAGTTGTAGAATTTTTGACCTGGATACTTGTCGGTTCGTGAAGTTTTCAAAATAGCGAGATTACCACAATGACAAATATAAGTACTTTTGAATGTTTGAGATGACTGCGACATTATTATTGTTAAAGCACAATGAGAAAGCGATGAATAAATGAACATGGAAGAGTTCAAAAATAATAAGTTGATGTATCAAAAACTAACCGTTGAAAAATTGTACCCTCTTACTGTTGGTAAATGATTAGACCGTTGGGGAAAATTCAATTGGTTTATCATTTACTTCAAAGGGTCTCTAAAGAATGTTATGTCTTCTATAATCGACTATGCTAAATATGAATTATATACTGATGTCTTTGTTGATGATTAAGTGTATAGACTTATTATCGATTTACACTCAGGTCTATTATCGACCTGCGTAATAGTCTATGCTCAACTAATTGAATATGTAGGCAGTTTAAAATAATGACAAAAAAGAGAAATTACATTAAATTAAAGTATGTCAATTAACACTATTCAAACATTGTAAAAAAATTTAGATACATCAGTTTGGACACCCAATCACTTTTGAATGTGACCAATTGTTATCTAAGGCATGCTGTAGTCGTAGATCATTGAGATGAGACTAAAAAGGAAGAGAAATAAAATAAAATAAAATAAAATAAATATGAATCATCTTAGTACTAAATAACAACTACATATCATGACATGTGATTAGACGTGTGTAATGAGCAGAAGGAAGAGTGATGGTTGTCAATTATGGGTGTTGTTGGGACAAGTAGTGTTTGAGAATAAGAAGTCCTCAATGCAGATGCTTGTTCTGAGTAATTGGTTGTTACTAATATTGCCCTCCCTTATACGCATTTGATTGAGTGTCCAATTATTTTGAACTCTCATATTATGATATTTAGTCACTTTACATTGCGTGAATGATGTTTATTTATTTTATTTTATTTTATTTTATTTCTCATTTTTTAATCTAACCTCCTTTGAAAATAGACTCAATTGGTCAATACATGACTATTAATATAGTCTGGTATAGATAAAGATAATTATCTATAATATATGCAAGATATCATCATAGGTCTATTTTCGAAGGAGGTGAGATTTAAAAAAGAAAAAGTAAAATAAAATAAAATAAATAAACATCATTCACGCAATGTAAAGTGACTAAATATCATAATATGAGAGTACAAAATAATTAGACACTCGATCAAATGGGTATAAGGAAGGGCAGTGGTAGTAACAACCAATAATTCAGAACAAGCGTTTGTATTGAGAAGGACTTCATGTTCTCAAACACTACTTGTCCCAACAACACCCACAAGTGACAACCATCACTCTTCCTTATGCTCATTACACACGTCTAATCACATGTCATGATATGTAGTTGTTCTTTAGTGCTTGGATGATTCATATTTATTGTATTTTATTTATCCTCTTTTTTAGTCTCATCTCAATGATCTATGACTACAGCGTGCCTTAGATAACACCTAATCACGTTCAAAAGTGACTGGGTGTCACATTTGATGTATCTAAATTGCTTCATAATATTTGAATGGTGTTAATTGACATACTTTAATTTAATTTAATTTAATCTCTCTTTTTTGTCATTATTTTAAACTGCCCATATATTCAGTAAATTGAGCATAGACACTTGCGCAGGTCAATAATCGACCTAAGTGTAAATCAATAATAAGTCTATACACTGGATCATCTCAACAAAGACATCAGTATATAATTCATATTTAATGTAGTCGATTATAACCTCAATATTTTCTTTCTTATGTTTAAAGAAACAGTTTTTAGGAATGTTTAAACATACTGTACTGATGAATCATCAACAAAGACATCAGTATATAATTCCTATTTAGCATAGTCGATAATAACCTCAATATTTTATTTCTTACATTTAATGAAACAGTCTTTAAAAATGTTTAAACATACTATACTGATGAATCATCAACAAATAAATAAAGTTCATTATAAATAAATGAAAGATAAAGTAAACACGAACTTGTACATAAATAAAAGTTCATTGCATGTAAATATACAAATTTGGGGACAAAATCCCAACCAAAAATACAAAAAGGGAATCTTTCATTTACAAAATGAGGCCACCATGAAAGCTTCCGCAATGAACTACATTGTTCTAAACTACACTAGACTAAGGGGATGGTGGGAGGGTGAGGTCATGGGGGTCCAAATGGAGCCTCTCGGCTATGGCCCGGAGAAAATGGGTCATCCGACATAGCTCCATGTCCAGCCGCCGCTGATCAACGGCAAGACACTGGGAAAAAAAATCCAGGCCGCTCCTCAAATTGAGCAAATCGAGGTTTCGAGTTGTCATCATCCTACGCATAGGACGAGGTGGGTATCTTCTCCTTGCCATTTTTTTCTCTTTTGCTTAGTCTTTTCTGCTAAAAGTGGGTTTACAATCGATGATTGGCCTCTTTTAATAGACCAGAGCAAAACAAAATCGACCAATAGAAGTTATACACGTACAGAGGGAAGGTGAAAAGGCATGTGAGAATAGGAAATAAAAAGTCGCGACAGTCGCAATAGTTGAGTCATTTTGAAATGATGTGTTTCCCAAAGTGTCATTATTACATTAAAATGTTTAGTTTACCAAGAAAAGGGTTTTATTAATAGACCACTCAAAAGGTGTATTATTTACTATGTACTTTAAGTTATACTCTGTAGACCACGGATAGATCTATTATATAGTATGAGTCTAGTCGATGTGTAATATGTATAGTAGTCGATTTCATACATAATATTTAATAAATAAATTGGGATGGATCTTTTCAAAATGGTACCTTTTCCAATGCATCATTATTTTTTTGGATTCAATAGTGTACGAAGAAAAGGGTTTATTCAATAGACAGTATAAAAGATTTATTATACACTACGTATTGAATATTTACTATGTAAACCAAACATTGATTTACTATATATTATGAGGCTAGTCGATTATTGCTATGTATAATCTATTTAGTACATAGTAGATTATAAATGAATTGGGATCGATAATGCACAGCAAAAAAAGTCGATCTTGACTACAGTTCATTATCTTTAAAAATAGAATACACATTATAAATTGTCCAGTGCATTTGACAAAACTAAAAAAAATACAATGTCAGTCCTATTATCCTGCGTTAAGGATAATGTTTTTTCTTATGTCCCGGCCTTTTACACTTGGAGCACTTGTTCCTTTTCTTGGGACGTGAAGACTCCAACACACCCTTAACGCGTCTCACCTTCCTTCTCCCTAGTTTGGGATCGAAATCGGGTGGAAGAACTTGCATTTCTAGATACTCCCACGCCACGCTCCATTCCGACTCTAGAGATACTGTACAAATAGGTTCCAAGTATGCAAGGAGGTATGATTCTTTCAAATATATGAGCGAAGATTAGTTGTAAATGCTAGTACCGTAATCGTCCCCGTGCTTCAAATGGACCCCTGCCACTGCATAAGCGCATGGCAATTTCACCAAGTCGTGTTTTGTGTAAGAACATGACTTTTTTGATAGATTAACTTTGGCGGAAGGACCACAATCAAGTACGGTGAATTCGTTGGTGCTTCGATTTATGTTGTTCACATATAATTTGTCGCCCTCGGTCATATTTTTCCTCAAGATCTTCTCGGCTTCGGGAACGAATATAGTCCTTGAATTCTTCACCTCTGCATACCTCTTCCTGAATATTTTTCCAAACCTATGTGCAATTGAATTGAAGATGGCTGCCACAAGATACTCTCTTTTGTCAAGCAATATTACGTTGAGCGACTCGGCAATGTTTATGGTCATGACATTGAATCTATTACTGGAAAGTGAGCCCCGCTCCACTTTTCAACCTAACGTCCTACTCGAGGAAAGTTGTTGCACTGGGGCATTTTTCCTTAAGGATATTGAAGTAGTCATTAAATTCTTCCAACGTATATGCCTTGTATACATGGTAGTAGTTGATATATACAATGGTGATTCGTTTGAATATTTTTACCGAGATGCCTTATATAAACACTATGATGCGCAAGAGGATTCATGTGAGGCCATTTGCTATGCTTACGTGTCTGTCAGAGATAACACACAATTCTGGTTCATCGATGACAACAGACTTAAGCTTCTCGAAGAAGAAGCCCCACGACTCATCATTCTCCTTATCCACCACATAATACACTAAAGATAAATATGTTTCTGTGAATAGCGGACAGCAGTACACCCTCGTACTTGCCGTACAAATGTATGTCATCAATAGCAAAGACCTTTCTCATGTGTGCATATCCACAGATGGAAGCCTCAAATGTCATAAAGCAGTACATAAATTTGTTCTACTCTTCCTCGACCATGAGGGAATTTATAGACCCAGGATTGAGGCCATTAAAAACATATGAAAAGGCAGGAAGCACTGCATATCCGTGCTTGGGTGTTCTTCAAACTATGTTCTTCGTAATGACATCTACCATCCAACATTCCAATAGCCTAGCCTGCAATTTAGCTCACTAAATACTATCTTCTCTATCTCTTTCGGGCTTGGACCTTCGTTGTCAACAAAAAAGTTTAAAATAAGTGAGGTAATGACTTTTGCGGTGACATTCTTGTGCTTTCCCATGACATAATCAATGCCACAACTATGCTCTCCCACATACTTGTGGATTTGAAACCAACCCGATGCTTCGTTGGCACAAGCGCACACCATCCACCAGAAAGTGGGATCTACATACCTCACCCAGAAGTATTTCTTACAACTCTTCTCCATTGTGTAATTGAAAGACATTTTTACTGATGCCTTCTTCAAAGAAAGCTTCATCATTTTCTTATCCTTGAATGTTTGTCCGACACAAAGATTAGTGTCGTCTGAGAAAGAATGGCTTGCTTGTGGTCTGAACTGACCGTCCTCACCTTCTCCATATTTTTATTCTTTAAAATCTTTAGAATTATCTCATTCATGACCACCATGTAATCCTATTTCATTGACGTGCCATCCACTATCAGGGGTTGGGGTAGGGTTGATATAGAAGCTTGTTCTCGGGACCTTCCAAAAACTTTAACCCGTAATATAGGCCTAGAATTATTAAAATCAATGCAAAGCATGTATAATTTCACGTGGCTATCATTCCTTATGAATTTTGGATAGATTTTCACCCTCTCGTTCATAAAGAAACTAATAACCACATCGCTTTGATCACAACTTACTTCACCGCTCTCCATTGCGCTTTTAACCAAATCGACCTATGAACCTTTTCGATGAAGGGAAATGGACACTTTCTCCTTAGACGTTATTTTTCAAACCCAACATTTAGGAGTCTCCTCCCATTCACCAAAAAATACACCACCAACAACCACGTATTCTATAATAGACATGATATATCTCGATGATACTATTTAATAAACCTAAACAGTGGTTTATGAGCCTAGACTTAATAGACTGTGGTCGTTTTCTTCTTAGCTGATTTCCGTACAGTAACTGATCTTGCCTTTTTTGACGACCACCAGAATAATCTAATGGATTACAACTTAGAAACAGCCTAAGGAGTGTTGGAATGTTGCTATTGAGCCAAGAATCGATTAAAAAATGTGAGACCAATTTTTAAGCTTTTTGTATGAAAAATATGGGGCTAAAAATATGAGAAAATGGCTTAAAACAAAGGAGGTAATGCCACTTTCCGATGGATACCGAAAAAATAGACGAAAAATGGCCGAAAAATCGGCAAAATAGTGGTTGGTAGTGGAGCTTGGATAAGAAGCTTGAGATTTTTTAAAAAAAGTTAAATATCTAATATTTCTATTTTTGGACATGATCTAAAGTGTAGTCTCTACAAAATAGGGGCTGAAATAGGAGTGGAACTAAAGTGCACATTTTTATAGTTGAGTGCTAGGGTTAGCATTCTTTTTGTGGACCCATTAGGGTGTTCATTTTCTCAATTTTTGAACACTTTTATCTAAATGTCAAAATAAGTTTTCAAAGTAGACTTTTAGCAAACTCAATGGAGTTACTTGGCAATTTTTCTTTAAAAATCCACAAATTATTTTTAATTTTAATAATGATTCGTTAAGGAAAAGGATAAATATGGGTCATTTGTTGGATGATGAGGGTATATGCAGTGGCGGATCCATAATTTTTGTTCAGCGAGTTTGACATATAAAGAAGTAAGCATATGAAAATTACATTATAAAAATAAAGTGGACACCGGCTAAATTTTAACTTGCCTTATCATATCCTTTTAACATTACTTCCAAGTTTTACTTTGCGAGCCTTCTTAAAAAATATTATGCCTTTTTATTTTTTTCACTTTACAGTTTTACTTTATTTTAATATTTTTCTTTCAAATTAATACCCCCACACAAAAAAAGGTTCTTGAAAAGTGTAAGCATTGAATTATTTATATTATAATATATAATTAGTACTCAATAAAAAATACTGCACAACATCAATATTAATATGTTGAATGATAAAATATATTTTAAAAGAATGAGCTATGTAATTCGATAAAATAATCTGTAAATGTTGACAAAGCAAAATTTTCGTATATTATGTAAAACTAGTCAAATATATGAAGCTATTTTGAACAAACGTGAAACAAAACGTATAAAAAGGCGTATTCATAGTATTATTTATTTATTTATTTGGGTTGGGGGGGCGGGGGAATTAATTTGAAAATTATACAATTCTAGCTATGACTTTTAACTAGTATCGAGGGTATTGAAAAAGAAAAAATTGAAAGATTTTTTCATTCCAACTATGTAAAAGTTTTGTACAAAATATTTTATGCCCAATATTTATACTAGGAAAATAATAAATAAATAATTTTTAAATAAATATATATAATAAATACACATAAATTGATTAAAAAGGCTAACTATTTTTTGTTATTCAGTCCCACTTGCCAATTACAGTTGCCAATTACAGTGAAACATCGAAAGCCCAACTGGGGATTAAATAGTAAAAAGAGTGAGAAGTGGAAAAGCTTTTAAAAAATTACCAAACCCGTGATGTCAATCTCAAAATGAGCCCCCTGGGACACAGAGCTATGCCCTTCTATTGTATTAAGGGGGGTCATTAAAACCATTATATCCTTATACTTCAACTTTGACCTTATACACATAATGTAATTTTTCAACCCGAACCCCTCACCTCCACGTAGATTCACCCCAAGTATATGTTAGCGATTTTTTTAATAGGGAGTATATCAACTCTAATTTACAATATTGAGGAATATATCTGATCATTTTTTATAAAATATAAATGTAATTGTACTAATTAATAGAGTTTTGAGATACGAAGGTCAATTGTTAATTTATTTATTTTCTTTAAATTATTTTTAATTGTATTATAACATTTAAAATAAAAAGTCTTAAACATATGGTAAGAGGTATTAAAAGAACTACTAATTAATTAGTCCTAAAGTATATGCATGGTAAAAAAAATATTATATAAAATTAAAGACTCCTAAAATATATGGTAAAATTAAGATTTTCTTTAAAAACTAAGGGTCTTTTATATTCAAACTTCTGCCCACTCTAGGTTTTCTTTAAAAACTACGGTTCCTTTTCTTTTATACTCTATCTTAATAACCACTCTATAACTTTCCCGTCACACCAAAAGCTGATCTAAGAGAGCCTCCAGCAATAGCTTATGATGAAAGAGAGATACTGTGTTTGAAGATTGAGTCTTTTACATTACAGAGCTTTGTAAAAATCAGATATATGTGCAAATCGTTAGCTAAATAAGAGTTGGAAGAAATTGTAATATGAAAAAACTTAATCGAAATATTTATATTCAAAAGTTATTTTTTCATGTCTTTTACGTGCATTGCATTTGCCATACAATTTTGAGACTCAGTATCTATTAATAGAGTTGTTTTCCTAAAGAAGCCCAACAAAATAGTGGAGGAGACAACTGAGGAAGAGTTGATGGAACGATGGTTTAGCTTCCTCAACAAGGATATTCATATGCCCGCACACTGGGATGACATTGAGTTCACTCTTCAAGCTAAGATAAATTGAAATAATTGAACCTAACATTAACACTCTATCTTAAATTTCATAAATCCTTCTACGCTGTAGATTCATTCTACGTCGTGGATATTGTTTGAGTATTATGTTTGCATTGAGGATTGATATATGATATCCGACAGACCACTTGAGATGCTGAGTTAACTTTATGTTCAATGAAGCCATACACATTAATGCACTATACAACTTTCAAAAATTAATTCTAGACTTAATTATCCTTTATAAGATTTAGTTAGTTGGTAGTTTAGTTGTCCATTTTATTTTATGTTAAATTAGTTAACAAAATAATTATTAGTTAGTTGTTTTAAATAATATACTATGAGTTGCCTTTCGATATCAATGATGAATGTTTGTTCACTTAAGTTAGGTAGAGAAACAAAAGAAATGTTGGAATTAAAAAATCATACAAATTTATTCTTGATATTTAAAAGAAGAATATTGAATTTTCATTTATATAATTTAAAGAACAAAATCTAGGAAAAATAGTATTTTAAGATATATGAATGACTCTATTCTTATCCACTAACCAAAGGACTTCTAACATGTTCAAGATGTATAATCATTTAACATGTCCTCAATTTTGATAAAAATGCTGAATCTTGAGAATTAAAATAACTTTCCATTAAAAATAAAGTGTTTTTGGCATTAGAAAATAAGTATAATGACTAAATGCTATTTCGAGCATCTAAACTATGAATGACATTAATCCGGATTATCTCAACATACAGAAAAAGATTAAATAGTATAATCTTAAATGAGAAATATATTTTTGGCTACATCTAATTTTACTCCTTAATTATTAGTGTGACGGTGATTTATCATGTTCCTCTTTAATTTACCATACTTTTTATATTCAAAATTTTTACGTGATATTTTTAAAATTTTTGTACTAAATAATATAACTTACATACTGATTTACTTTTATATATAATTATTCTTAATTAACGCTTGATACACGTGCATCATGCAATGCACGTATATTAAACTAGTTTTATTTAATCACTCGAACTAAAGCTTATTTCATTTGAGCAACTATTCTTAAATTAAGGAGCAAAATATGGTAAAGTTTTTTTACACTGATACATGATATATGATTTTTTAAACTTTATTAATTAAGTTGCTATTCTAATACTTACACGATTTTCATTGTCAGTTTACTGCCAAAATATTTCTCAACCATTAATTTACTCTCTTTACCATAAATTAATTTTTTTCTCTTCTTTTTTATTGAACGATATATATCTTGCGTATTAAGGTGGGTTTCCCGTCATGTATTTTTTCTTTGGGATTCAAAGTTGCTTCAACTTGAATGAGTATATAAATTGAGCGTATTACTTAGAATTTTTCTTAGAATTTTCGTATATGAAACTTGTATAAAATCAATATGAAATATTAATATTTCACTCAACATTTATAAAATATTTTCTTACATGTTATATTTATATGGAATGAGTATAATAATTGAAGAAGTTGGTATAGAAATTGAGTTTCACCAAATATTATATGTTATTATTTATGTTAGTGTATGAAATAAATATACCAACTTGTGTTTTCTAAATTATGATATTCTAATTAGGTGATACCAATTTACATACTCATTTCATTACTACATAAAGTAGATAAAATTATTTAGAAAATTCTCAATAACGTATGTTGTCAAAGATTCAATCTTTGAAATAATATATTACCTGATGCCTAAAGTATCATACTACATACTAAATTAATTCACTACTACAACCGTCTGATATCAATTTAGATACCATTTTCATAAAATGTGATACAACTAATCACGTCATGAAGTATCTTTTTAAAATACTCTTTTCATACAATACGAAACAACTAATCACATTATATGGGACATCTATTTATATACCTTTTTCATACAATGCTAATTTATATACTTCTTGAATACAATACAATCAATGTGTATCTTAATGGTAAAACAAAAACAACTAATCAGATCATGTTTAATGGTTGAATTAGTAGATCTTCTACATTTAAATGATTATAGCTTAGGTCCCAAGGAATTATTTGAATATAGATCTTTTATCTCCCGAATTCCTTTAGTTGAATGTAAACTGCTTTCATCAACAATGAATTCGGCATCACACTATTACATTCATAGTCATGTCCCCCAACGTTATACGCACTGGATCTTGATGAAGAAATTTCTATTCACCTTTTCTTGATTCAAATGTACCTGCACACCAATGTTGACAACTAATTTTTTCCTTCACGACTAAATTTAACCCTGAGTTTCTTCACTTTTAATAAAGTTGAAATATTTATTTCATCCGATAAATGAGCTCTAAAATATTTGTTTGGATTAATTTTGTCCTTTAATTAAAGATTATACGTTTTTGTATTTACATATGCGAAATTGTATAAATTTTGTTACTTAAATGAACATTTTTATCAAAATTGGACTTTTACTGGTTAAACTTGAAAATTAATCTATACGGATAAAGTATTGAATTAAATAAAATTTATTCTCAAAATTAATTTATTTGGAGAAATATTTATTTGATTTTATTAAATCAAGAAGCTCGGGATTAAAGGAAGTATTAATTCGTATTGAATTTTAATTTAATTTAGTCAATCTATTAGATTTGACCATAATTGAAATCAAATTAGTCATAATTGCAATGCAATCGGCCAATTGACTTTCAATTTCGTCAAAATTAAATAAATTTGGCTAAATCTTAAATCCCAATGGGAGTTATATTTTAAATAACTCTAAACTCTCATAATTTCTACCCAATTCCCACCAAAATCAAATTCAAATCCCAAATTTCAAATTTGAATTTCAAATTTGTACTAGATAGTACAATTTCATCTCAACTCTATCCTTTTTTCAATTTTGAAATTCAAAAATTGCACTACATTGTACAATTTTCCCTCAACCTTGACCTTTTTCCAAATTCAAATTTTGAAATTCAAAAAATTATACTACATTGTAGTAATTCCCCCTCAACCTTGTCTTTTTTCCAAATTCAAATTTTGAAATTTAAAAATTATACAACATTGTACAATTCCTCCCTCAACCTTGTCCTTTTTCTAATTTTAAAATTCAAAAATTGTACTACATTGTACAATTTCCCCACCCTATCTTCCACATTACCTGATCTTCAATTTTGAAAATTTCAAAAACACCCCTAAATACTTTTTTCCACATTGGTGGATTAATAGAATTGGATCCCCATCATTTTCTATAAATACTACCACTATTTTTTAGTAGAAGGGAGAAGTTTCAAAGAAAGAAAAAAGGTCTCAAAGAGTGAGAAAATTTTTTGAGCAAATAGTTAAATTTCTTTTCTTTAGTAAAAATTTCCAAGCGGTAGTCTAATCGGGGTTCTCAGAAGATTATTTTTCGATGGTGATCAAGACTCCGAAGAAAGCTTGAAGTCCCATTTTGTTGCCCCAAAAAAAGGTAAACACACCTTTTCCTTTTTAGTTTTATTACTATTTTCTTCTTTATCTCCTTCTTTTTCGTAGTTCGTAGTTGTAATTGTGTTTGCTGGGATTATTTGTTGTAGACGGTCTTGAAGGCCATAGGATGTTGTGGTATCGATATTATGGTTATTTTCACGTTCATGGTATAAAAATGAGCTAGCAATCGTTGAACGTGTTTTTTTGGCTTTATTTTTTTTATTATTATGAATAAAGTTTTAATCTTTGCTTAAAAATGTGTTCATGCCTTGTTTAAACTCATTGTTGATGGATATGTTTGTTTTTAGCATGTAAAGTTATTTTCTTTATATTAAAAAGAATAGTTATTATTGATTGTTTCGCCTTTTGACCTTATTGTTTGATTATTGTGAATAAATTTTTTATTTTACTTAAAAAACATACTTATGTCTTGTTTAAACTCATTGTTGGTGGATATATTTGTTTTAGCGTGTAAAGTTATTTTTTTATTTTGAAAAAATAGTTAATATTGATTTTTTTGCCTTTGGGCTTTATTTTTTGATTATTATGTAAAAAGTTTTGATCTTTGCTCAAATTACGTATTCATGCCTTGTTTAAATTCATTGTTCGCGAATATGTTTGTTTTTAACATGTAAAGTTGTTTCTTTTATGTTGGAAAAATAGTTACTATTATTTGTTTCGCGTTAATAAAAATAGTTATTGGTTAAGTCGAGAATTTTTCATTTGCTTGCTAATTATTTTAATGGATTTCAAAATTCTCATATAAGAGATGAAGTGTTAGTTTTATTTTCCAACCAAGATGTTTATTCCTCTTTTGTTCGCATGTTGTTTTGTCAAAATGATGAGAAAGTTTGAACTTTTGTGGCTAAATAGAATTATTTAGATATTTTTAAGTCATGCATGGTATGATTGTTGAACGGTATTTCACTTTTAGAGATGCTAAACTTTTATTCTAATTTTCTTACTCCGCATTGTTATATGTGGTCTTTGTGTGTGTAAAGACTTGATTCATGTCTCTCTTTGATTCATCATATCAAAAGAGAATCAACGATGTCATAGAAAGATAAATCATAGGTCGTTACATGTTTTTCCTAAAGATGGCCATGATTTGAATGTATGAATCATTGTTAATGTCACCTTAATTGGAGTTTAAAGATTTCCATTCTTGAAAAGTTAACCTTTATTTTCTTTTGTTATATGGATTAGTGTCTATGCTTGTTCAATTTTAGAAGTTATGGATATTTTCTTATTGCCTCATCCCTTTACTTTTTCAAGCTTACGTTGTTTGTTCTCGCATTAATTCACTAAATATGGTCTTCTTTCTTTTACCTTTATTCATTCTTAATATGAACATAAATCATGAGGCATGTAAGTGGGTGTCTTTGCTTTACATTTTATCTATTGACTCTCATTCTCGTTATATGTGTGCAAGTGTGCTTGTCATTGTCATTCAAAAATTGGTTTTTGATATTTTCTTTTGCTTTGAAATATGTCACTTTTATGCCTTGAATGTATATTAATTTTTATATCTTTTTTTTGCATGCAAAAAATGTCTCAGAGTTCAAATGGACTCTTCTCCTCTTGTATTTCGTAATGGGTCAATGAGGCCCACCTCTTCAAAGATCAAGCCCAAAAGTCAATTATATGGCGTGTGGGTGCAAAAGAAGGAAGAAGAAGGAAAACGGATCAAAACTCATTAATGATGTCGCTAAGAGACTTGAAACGTCTCCATTTTTATTATTGCCTTACCTACTAAATCTATTATACCTATTAAATCCGCGCACCCCCCTACAAATGGTATCAGAGCTCAGCAATTTAAACAGTACGGAAGAGATATATACTAGATTTAGAATATACATGTTAGAATTAAAATTCGATTTAGAGTTAAAAAATTTACCTACAAAAATATTAAATTAATTATGCGAAGACCATTTAAAAATAAAGAAACTTTTAGAAAAATTAAAGAATCTTTAATTAGTAATTATTCAGAATATATAAGTCTAAATAAAACAAAAGAAAATCCACAAAAACTAGCCTACTTAATTACATTAATATCTAGTATTGAATCGAAATTAA
>NC_061119.1:19595894-19640829 GCF_002878395.1 Capsicum annuum | reverse complement strand
AATAGATTCACTAGAAACCTACTAAATCTATTATACCTATTAAATCCGCGCACCCCCCTACACGTGTTAGTTGTTATTAATTTGCTTAGACTTAGTTAAATTTCCTACTAAGTCACCAAAATTTATTTTATACAAGTTTTTTTCCTAAAGTTACTTTCTTTTCAAAAATCAACTTCTTTTTTTTCGATGCTAGTCAAAGTAGTTTTCAAATAGTTCGGATAACCGCAAGTTAGCGGACATTTTAGGTGCCTTAAAAATCTTCCTAAAAATGTTAATAGGAACCTCTTACCCGGGATTTTCTTAAAAACCTAAGTCTTTTTCTGTTTTGAGACTTAGGATTTTATTTTAAATTTTTCTTAATTTCTTTTCAAATAAATTAAGTGCCGACTCTCTAATTTCTTAGATTGTTTAGAAATTTTCTTTAAAAGTTTTGAAATAGTTTAAAAAATCGAAGTCAATGTTTTCCAACCCTCAAGTTAAAAAGGGATAAAACAACCAATATGCAATCAAATTGGTCAATTCATGTATTGTGTTTTTGAATAATAAATAATTTCTTTGAATTTTAAATTTGCATATGTACTTTTAAATCAATACCTAATTTTATGTATGGAATTGGAAGAATTTGAATATAGAAAAAGATTGAAATTACAATGACATTCCAGCTTCCTCCATGTTGTATCATGATTGAATATAAATTATCACCATCCATATTATGAGAAAATTATTTTACCTTTTTTATTTTTTTTAATTTTGAATAACTTCAACTTCAATTAAAATACTTAAGTCAGTATTATAATAGAATTTCTCGTAGTAAATACTAAAATTGTTTGAGAGATTATGATTGAATACATAAAAAATACCTGTGATATCTCATCTACCTTCATGTTGTATTATGATTGAATGTAAATTTTTACCCTCCATGTTTTCACACAATCAATTCATCGTTTTTAATATTTTTTCTTTGAATAACCGTGATTTCAATTAAAATACTTTAGTCAGTATTTTAATCCAATTCAACACCGTAAATACCACCCTTAATTGAGAGATTTTGTGTTTCAATTAGTATATTTTATTGATTTGTTGAAGAAGATTATTGTAGAAGAAGAAGAATATTTTTGGAGAAGAAAAAGTTGTTTTAAAATCGTTTGAAAAAAATTGGGGGTGATTGACATCCTTTAATAACTACCATCGATTTTAAAGAGTATATATATTTTTTTACCAAAAATAGAAAACACGTTTTTAAAAAGAAAAACTTCTATTTTTTTTTAACTTGCTATAAGTTGCAAACTAGAAAGAGTTATTATAACTCACATCAAACAATATAATATTGTATATTTAGGTTCTTTTTCCTATATTCTTTTTGGGAAAATATTCATAATTGAACAACTTAAGTTACTAAAAATACTAATAATCCCTTCATTTTAAAAAAAATTACAAATATCCCAACATTTACTTGTAGGGAGTAAAAGTTGAGATACATATTAAAAAGGACTCATTTACTTTTACCGCACTTTACCAAATACACTACCGGTTTCTTCCTCCTTCAATGCCTGATTTTGTGGAGTGGTTTCATGCCATATTTTGCTCGACTTCAAATTTTTGAATCAAGGCATTTCCCCCTAAAATCATCTTCTACAATTTTTATCAAAAATCAAATCTCTTCACCTTAATTTTTTCTAAGTTTTTTTAGTTTAACATTGTTGAATTAAGGATTTATTTATCAAAATTTTAAGTCTATATCGGTTAAATTAACATAATGAATTTAGATTCAGGACCATCTTTTAATCTCGTATTCTCTCAATTAGACAATGTCAAACAATATGAAGAAGTTATTAATTTTGTTCCTGATATTTTTGAAAAAGATTCCGATGATTTTAATGAAAATAGATCCAAGTACAGAAATGATCCCGCTACGATGAAGAAATTGTGTGAAAAAGCATGTAAAAAATGTTGGGTTCGAAATTGAGAGAACTCCATGCGAAAGTTAATAGTTTGCAAACCATAGAGGTGATAATTTAGACGACAAAAAAAATATACTAAAACAAATATATTATTGATATATTTAATCAAACGGCCTATATATTAAAAATTCATATTTAAAAAACATAAAACCTATTGGGAAAATTCTCCCCCTAAACAAGACTCTTTGAAGACTACATTGTGAATGTTACTATTTATAGAGTTCCAAAATCTTTTCTCCAAGAAAGGTTAGCCAAATATGAAAAAGAATTATATTTTTCTTTCAAGAAAAGTAAAAGTAACTATGGTATTACTTTTACTTCCTTCTAAAAAAGTAAACTTAAATTTGGTAAAAAATCAGGACAAAAATCCTAACAAATCTCACCTTTTTGGCTTGATTTTCTTCGCTTGATCCATCGTCTTCACTTTTTTGGTCTTTGTTCTTCACATAGTCTTCATCACTGCTGCTTGTCATGCTTAAAAATAGAGCATTTGGGTTAAAAATATATGAGCCTTTTTGAATTAAAAATATTGAAGCCATTTGCAGGGTTAAAAGTGAGCTTTATTTTCAAATATGTAACAATAGGATTGTTGAAAATATGATTGACAATTGTGTCCACATGTAGCTTTTGGAAATATATATTTATTATCATCAAATTGGTTGCAACATTGATCTCAGCATGTCCTTAATCTGAACCATCGAACCATTGAACCATAGGCTCAGATACCACTCGTTGAGTTTGAATTTGAGAGAGAGTCGTGTGAAAGCTAATAGTTTGCAAATCATAGAGGTGATAATTTTGACGACAAAGGAAAATATACTAAAAACATATACATTATTGATATATTTGGTCAAACAACCTATATATTAAAAATTAATATTTAAAAAATATAAAACCTATTGGAAGAAATCTCCCCCTAAACAAGACTCTTTGAAGACTACATTGTGGATGCTACTATATTGTTATATGAGAAGGGGGTCTTCTATTTATAGAGTTTCAAAATCTTTCCTCCAAAAATATTAGCTAATAATGAAAAAGAATTATATTTTCCTTTAGGAGAAAGTAAAAGCAATTATGGTATTACTTTTATTTCTCTTCTAAGAAAAATAAAACTTAAATTTTGTAAGAAAATCAGGACAAACCCTAACAAAAAAGACTAAGAAAAAAAAGTGCATGATTATAAGAAAAAGGGATCTACCAGTTCGGGAGGTCAAGCTCTTGTAAAAAAAAAGAGTTATTGAAGTTACATCTAGAGACGAGCTTCCAAAGGAATTTGCATGCTCATATATGTGCAGTAATTATACCAGATACATATTAAGATAAATGTGATACTTTTCTTCAGCTTATATCTCTGATTTATTAATTAGGTAGATATATGTATCTCTTATTTTTTTGTAATTTGAGTGAAATATACATATCAAAGATGATTCTGATACATATTAATAAGGTTCAAGATACATATTATGTACGAGTATTTATTGTATGTATCTTTTGTTACATTTACTTTTAGTGAATTATATTTATAAGAGATACATATTTTTGCATCAAAAGATACATTTTATGCCTTTATTATGATTAGTATGTATCTCTCATAAGATGTTTCTCTTACAAAAAATCAGAGTTTTATTATGTGTATGATCTTGAGTTGGTAAAAACAGTATGTATCTAACATAATTGGCCAATACAATGTGTACCTAGCGTAAGTTATAAAAACTAATATTTGTTCAGTAGAAACTTGTATCTGGTATTAAGGTAATGCATCTCTTGTAATAGTTACAATATAGTTTTTATGTTTTTTAGAAATTGAATTATGTATCTAATTCATAAATTACTACTTTTTTATATGAACGTTTTTCAAAGAATGAGTTATGTTATAAAGGATATTCTACCACATCCTCTAAGATTTGAAAATTCTTGTAATTTAAACTTTAAAGATGAGATTAAAGAGGTTGTTGGTCAAGAAGTGATTGACTTATTTGCAAACACAATTTTTGGATGTTATCTCAACATCCTACTGTTCAATTACACTGGACAAATTATGATGTGTCTACTTATGCTTGAGATCGAGCAAAATAATCAAGATGATATGCACGTATTCGTGAAAAAAAACATTCTTAGATTTTTCATCTTTGAACTTTTCTTGATAACTGATTTGAAATATAATGGCAATGTCAAAGATTTCATATATGATGATTCATCTCCAAGTAGGCTGATGCAAAGGTATTTTTCCCAATCAACGAATGACGTTGATAAGGAAACGTTGGTTGAACTTTTTCTCAGGCAAAATTTTGACAAGAGAGAGAATACTCTCCAGATGACAATTTTATACTTCATCCACAAGTTCATTTACTCACAGCTAAATGTTGCTCCTGTTTCATTTTCTGATTTTAAGATAGTGAAAGATGGCAAGTATGAATTATTTCCTTGGGTTAAAGTTGCTTTCTTCAAGTTGATGGCCTCACTTAGACAAGAATTTCTTGTGAAAAACCAGTTGTATAGGTTGGGAGAAATTCCTCAGGTGCTCAATGTATGTATGTTCAAAATCTGCTCAAAAGTTGAAAACACCGTTACTGTCAAGTGGGGTAATCACATACCCCATATTTTGCATTGAAACGTTGTCGCAATCCGTCCATATTAGAATCTGTTTATGATCAAAATGTTTAGCAAGGTACAATAGTGATTGTATGTATTTCATACATTGTGATAAATTATTTTAGTTTTAATCCTTATATTTTTTATGGTAAAAGTTTATTATGCAGTGTTCATATTCAAACCTCATTCCTATTGTGGAGGAGTTGGAAAAGCATGATTTGCTGCCAGTGAGTATTGCATTGTATCATCCTGGTACATCTTTGATGCCATCATTATCAAATGTTATTTCAGTTCAAATGGATTACAAAGTTAATGAACCGACAATCACCACAGAATATGACAGTTTTGAAGATTTCATTACGACATTTCCACAATATTTGAAGAAGAAGTCAATTAATGAATCTGGTACAGTTTCTGCACCTCAGTTGAAGAAGAAAAAAAATTGTAGTAGGAAGAATCAAAGACAGTAAAGAACATACTCAGAGTCATGCAGCAAAAGGAAGACATACTACATGTATTTCAAAATCACCATCTGATGAATTTTATCATACTAAAATGGATGCTCCATCGTTCGATTTTCATGCTAAACAAACATCACCACATTCATCGAATCCTGAACGAAAGAGAAAAGATGTTGATGAAGCTACCAGCACAACTAGTAAGGAGCACTTGGTTAAAGCAGATTTAAATTTATTGAAGCCAAAGATAAAGACATATGTCAAGAAATACGTAAGCATCGCTTTATTTAAGTCATACCAATTTGATATTTTTACACATCTTCACTAATCATTAATACTTGGTAATTAGATGGATCTTAAATTTAATGATTTGGAGCGGCTTCTGAATGATCAATTCTATGAAATTCTAAAGCCCTTGTAGTTAAAGCATGTTCATGTGGAGAAGATAACATACTTTAAATCATAACACAATCGGTAAATACTATAATGTCCGTAACTTTGACACCCTTCCAATAAGGGCATAGATTGGACCCCAATTCAGCTATAATGCATCATTTGGGGCATGTCGGTTAGATGACTACCTCCCACAGTCTCTGTAAAAGAACTTAGATAGTTCTTCAAAATTCAAGACTGTCAGATACAGTCAACTCAGATACAGTACGGAACTCAGCTAGTTTTATTAGATTCAGGACAGTCAGATACAGTCACTCATGTTATCAGTTATCAAAATTCAGTCATTAGTCATGTTAGTCATCAGCATACTCATGTTATCACGATTACAGATATAGTTACTACGTATGCATGCATGTATTCTCACGTTCATATTAGTCAGTTAGCCAGTATTGTTCATACATATGAACCCCATGCATTCAGCCTACCTCACATGAATACCAGTATATTCAAAGTACTGATGCATTTGCGCTATGGTGTCTTATACTATAGGTTCAGATACACGAGCTTCATAGCATCAGTAAATTCCAGATATCAGCAGTCAGAGTTAGCAGTGAGTCCTCATCCTTCGAGGACATAATTATTTCCCTATTATCTCATTAATTAGTTTATTAGTTGGAGTTAGTTGGGGACATGTCCCACCAACTCCGTACTTAGATAGTTCAGTCAGTTAGAGGCTTTCCAGACTATTATGTTCAGATAGTTATTTCAGTTGTTTTGGGTATTTCATACCCCCTTTAGATGTTATGTTTTACTTCAGTTATGTAAACCTTATGGTCTTTCAGTCTATGTTTCCACATTATTCAGTATATTATACAGTATACGGGTACAGATATCAGTCATAGGTTAGTTTGTGGTCTTTCGGGGTCATGAGCACCGTGTAGCATTCCAGGTACCAGATTCGAGGCGTTACAAACTTGATATCAAATCCTAAGGTTCAATAGAGTCCTAGTAAGTCTGAAAGTCGCATCTAGTAGAGTCCTGTACACGGATGTGTTGCGCGCCATATTTATGTACCGGAGGCTATAAGATATTTTAGGAACAGTTTTCCTTCTTTCAGTATTCATGTCATGCCAGTGAGTATAATCTCAATATAATCTCTCAGTCTAATCTATTTCTCCTCCTTATTTCAGAACATGCCTCCCAAGAGAAGAACCCAGCCTGTCCAAGAAGATCCCTTAGAAGAATATGTTTCTCATGCGGAGTTCAGGTCTACATTCACTACTCTTGCTCAGTCAGTTGCTGCTCAGAATGAACGACCAACTGTCGTTCCGGCCAACCCAGTGGCCAATTCAGTTGCAATCAGGATTCAGGACTTTACCCGAATGAATCCTCCATCCTTTCTTGGGTCTAAGACAGACGAGGACTCTCAGGAATTCCTAGATTAGGTGTAGAAGGTTACTAACATAATGGAGATTACGTCTAGTGAGAGTGTTGAGCTAGCTGTATATCAATTGCAGGATATGGCTCATACTTGGTTCAAGTAGTAGAAGTCAGAGAGGGTAGACGATACAGGGGCAATTGAGTGGGAGGAGTTTGCTTCAGCATTCCTTGATAGATTCTTTCCCCTAGAGCGTAGAGAAGCTAAGGTGCTAGAATTAATCAACCTCAGGCAGGGTAATATGACAGTTAAAGAGTATTCTCTTAAGTTTACTCAATTATCCAAATATGCCCCTCATGTGGTTGCAGATAGCAGGGCAAGGATGAGTAAGTTCATTTCAGAGGTGAATGATAGCGTGGTTAATGAGTGTAGATCCTCCATGCTGAATAGTTACATGACTTTAGGCAGGCTCATGGCTCATGCTCAGCAGATAGAGGAGCAGAAGATTAAGATGAGGGAGAAGCAGAATAAGAGAGCGAAGACACGTAGTTTTAACTTTGCTCAGCCTAAGTCAGAAGGAGAAAACCGTTCTCAGTTTCATCCTTAGTCATCAGTTCCAGCTCCTTAATCAGACAGTACTCCAGTTCCTAAGTTCAGAGAGGGTAACAAATATAGAGCGCCAGGCTCTAAGTCCTAGGGCAGTGTTAGCAGTGCCCGCACCTATCCTCTTTGCCAGACTTATGGTAAGCACCCTCAGGGTATTTACAGAGTTGGTAGTGGTATTTGTTTTGGATGTGGCAAGCCAGGTCATAGAGTCAGACACTGTCCTCAACCAGGTCCTCAGGGTCAAAAGAATCATTCATCAGCTCAGTCCAGTTGCCCAAATCAGCAGGGTGCCACCTCTAATGCTACTAGTGGGCAACGCCCAAATCATCTCTATGCTCTTCAGTCTCGATAAGATCAGGAAAATTCTCTGGATGTGGTTACCGGTACGTTACAAATCTTTCATGTGCATGTTTATGCTTTGCTAGATCCAGGAGCTTCTTTGTCTTTTATCACTCCTTATATAGTAGTCGATTTTGGTGCCAGTCCTGAAATTCTAGCAGAGCCCTTTTTAGTCTCTACCCTAGTGGGTAAAACCATCATAGCCCGGCGGGTATACATGAACTGCCCGATTATGATATCTTAGAAAGTCACCTCAATACACTTAGTCAAATTAGATATGACTAATTTTGATGTCATTCTCGACATGGATTGTCTTTATTCCTGCTATGCCACAGTCGACTACAGAAATAGAATAGTCCTGTTTTAATTTCTGAATGAACCCATCCTAGAGTGGAAGGGTAGTGTATCCGCTTTCAGGGGTCAGCTTGTTTCCTACCTTCGAGCACGAAAAATAATATCTAAAGGATATGTCTATCATCTTGTTCAAGTTAAGGACACTAGTTTCAAAACTCCCAGTCTTGAATTAGTCCCAGTAGTGAATGAATATTCAGATGTCTTTCCCGAAGATCTTCTAAGAATTCCTCCAGAAAGGGAAATAGACTTCGGTATTGATCTTCTTCCAAATACTCAGCCTATCTCTATTCTGCCATATAGAATGGCACCAGTAGAACTCAAAGAACTGGAAGAACAGTTGAAAGATCTCTTAGATAAGGGATTCATCAGACCCAGTATTTCCCCGTGGGGCGCTCCAGTATTATTCATGCATAAGAAAGATGGTTCTCTCAGAATGTGTATAGACTACCGTCAACTCAATAAGGTCATGGTCAAGAACAAGTATCCTCTTCCCATAATCGATGACTTATTTGACCAACTTCAGGGTGCCAATTATTTCTCTAAGATAGATCTTAGATTCGACTATCATCTGCTCAGAGTTAGGGAATGTGACATTCCAAAAATAGTTTTCTAAACTCGGTATGGTCACTTTGAATTTCTAGTCATGTCATTTAGTCTTACCAATACCCAATCCACTTTCAAGGACTTGATGAACCGTGTGTTCAAGCAATACTTGGACATGTCATCATAGTCTTCATAGATGATATTCTGATCTATTCCCGTAGCGAGCGCGATCACACAGACCATCTCAGGACAGTACTTCAGACTCTCAAAGATCATCAGTTATTCACCAAATTTAGTAAGTGCGAGTTTTAGCTAAGGTCAGTAGCATTCCTTGGTTATATCATTTCCGGTGATGGCATTAGAGTAGATCCTCAAAAGACCAAAGAAGTAAGAAACTAGCTTCTCCCTATCTCTCCATCAGATATTAGGAGTTTCTTGGGTTTGGTTGGCTATTACAGATGGTTTTTTGAGGGATTTTCTTCTATTGTATCCCCTATGTCCAGATTGATTCAGAAAAAAATCAAGTTTCAGTGGTCAGATCCTTGTGAGAAGAGTTTTCAGGAGTTAAAGACTCAACTCACCTCAACTCTAGTTTTAGCTCTTCTAGATAGTCCAGATGGGTTCGTAGTGTATTGTGATGCATCCAGAGTTGGTTTGGGTTGTGTCCTCATGCAGCATGGTAAGGTCATAGCCTACACCTCCAGACAGCTTAAACCCCATGAGAAGAATTATCGTACTCATGATCTTGAGTTAGCCATCGTAGTCTTTGCCTTGAAGATTTGGAGGCATTATCTCTACGGAGTTCATGTAGATGTCTTCATAGATCATAAGAGTGTTCAGTATGTCTTTTCTTAGAAAGATCTCAATCTTAGTCAAAGAAGGTGGTTAGAGCTCTTGAAAGATTATGACATAAGTGTCCTCTATCATCCGCTCAAGGCCAATGTAGTGGCCAACGCTCTCAGTAGACTGTCTATGGGTAGTGTTGCTTATAAGGATGACAGTAAGAAGAAGTTAGCTCAGGAAGTACATCAGCTTGCCAGACTAGGCGTTCGCTTAGTCAATACAGATGAGGGTGATATATGGGTTTAGAGTAGTTCAGAATCATCTCTAGTTTCCGAGGTGAAAGAAAAGCAAGATAGAGATCCTAGCCTTGTCAAGTTGAAAAAGTCAGTTCAGGATCAGAGAGTAGAGGTTTTCTCCCAAGGGAAAGATGGTATGTTGCGTTGTCAGGGTCGTCTCTGTGTTCCAGGGGTAGATGACTTAAGGCAGCAAATTCTTGCAGAAGCGCATGGTGCGCTCTACTCTATTTATCTAGGGGCCACAAAGATGTACTATGACTTACAGGAAGTCTATAAGTGGAGCGGGATGAAGAGATATGTTGCAGAGTTTGTGGCTAAGTGCTCTACATGTCAGCGGGTTAAGATAGAGCATCAGAAGCCTAGTAAGTCCATGCAGGAGTTTAGTATTCCTACTTGGAAGTGGGAAGAAATGAACATAAACTTTGTGATGGGTTTGCCTCGAACTCGTCATCAGCATAATTCAGTCTGGGTCATTATAGACAGAATGACCAAATCATCCCATTTTCTTCCAGTTGATACCTTTTAGTCAGCCAAGGATTACGCCAAACTCTACATCAAGAAGTTGGTCAGATTGCACGGTGTTCCACTATCTATTATCTCAGACAGAGGTACCCAGTTCTTCTCTTATTTCTGGAAGGCATTTCAAAAGGGTCTTTGTACCCAAGTTCATATTAGTACAGCCTTCTATCCTCAGACAGATAGTCAAGCAGAAAGGACCATTCAGACTCTAAAAGATATGCTAAGGGCGTGTACAATTGATTTCAAGGGTAGTTGGGATGACCACTTGCCTTTCATTGAGTTTGCATACAACAACAGCTATCATTCCAGTATTCACATAGTTCTATTTGAAGCTCTCTATGGTAGGAGACATAGATCTCCAATTGGTTGGTTCGAAGTTAGTGAGGCCTCAGTTATAGGGCCTGACTTGGTATTCGGTGCCTTATAAAAAGTCCAGTTGATTAGAGAAAGACTCTGGGCTGCTCAGAGCCAACAGAAGTCTTATGCAGATATTCGTAGAAAAGATCTCGAGTTTGAGATTGGTGACTATTTCTATCTAAAGATCTCTCCCATGAAGGGAGTGAAGCGGTTAGGCAAGAAAAGGAAACTCAGTCCCCGATATGTTGGTCTCTTTAAGATTCTCAGTCGATTTGGAAAGGTAGCTTATGAGCTCGAATTTCCTTCAAATCTAGCCTCAATTCATCCAGTATTCTATGTCTCCTTGCTCAAGAAGTGTATAGGTGACCCAACAGTTGTAGTCCCTATTCAGAGCATCGATTTTCAGAACAGCCTCTCTTATGAAGAGATTCCAGTCAAAATCCTAGACTATCAAACTCATACATTGAGGAACAAAGAAGTCCCTCTAGTTAAAGTTCTTTGGCAAAATCAGTCCGTCGAGAGAGCTACTTGGGAAGAAGAAGCAGATATGCATACCAAGTATCCTCACCTGTCCTCCACCAACTTAGATCAAGCTCAAGGTAATAGTTCTTCTTAAGTTTACTCAGTTTCATGTTCAATGTTCATCATAGACTTGGTATCATGTACCATTGTATATTCAGTCATGCATTCATAGATCGGTTCTATTATATAATTATACATCAGACATGTATTCTCATTGAGAGAAACTTAGTTCCTCATAACACGCTGTCATGCATTCATGAATCAGTTACACATGTATTAGATATGCATGTTCAGTATGATAGGTTCAGTTATCAGTCATGTCAGACATCAGATCAAGTATCAATTATTCATGCTCAGTATGTACGTTGGTTATCTTCTCCCCGCACTCTCAGTCTCATTCGAGGATGAATATTCTCAAAGAGGAGATATTGTAATACCCTGTACTTTTTTCTAGCTTGAAATCATCCCAAGAATGTTAAAAACTTACTTTGAAAGATGAATCCACTTTTTTACATGTGGTATTTTCAAGATTTTCACTTTTTGTCATGTGGTAAATTCAATAAGCTTTCCATCGATGTAAAATTCACCTAAATCCAATAACCAGGTAAGAAATTATGACTATTTCAAGTTTCCATCGTAAAACAGTGCCATATTGGTCAGTGGCACGCCGCGCCACAAGCTAAAATGGTAATTGACCATTTTCAGTGTCAGCGCAATTTCCTCTGCGTCACGCCAAAGTTCCAGGTCACAAAACAAGGGGCAATGCGATGGCTCCGCGTCGTGCCATCCCTCAATTTCCCAATTGTCAAAATCTAGTGACACGGTGCGATAGCGCCGCATCGCGCCAAGGGTCCAATTTGGGAAATTTTCACTGAAATTAAATGGCACATCCAGGGTTAAAAGGGTCAACTTCCCACCCCTATTTAAACCCTTTAACACGTGATTCAACCACTTTTCACCTAAAATATACTAGTTTCTCTCAAGTTTCTCTCCAGAACAAGCTAGGGTTTTCATAGAAGATCCAATTTCAAGAAAGTTTCACCGCTAATCTTTACGAAATCACAAACTAAGGTATGCGTTGTTTTCATTCATGGATTCCTTCCAACCATGAAGCTAAGAACCTTGTTTTATCTATAAATCATGATATTTATGTTGTGGATTATTTGTAATAATGTTGTTGACGTTGATTGATTTCAAAGTTGGAATCTTTGTGTGTTTATCGTGATATTATGTTACCATGTAAGATAAAATCCATGAATTTAGTTGCTTATGATGTGTAATTTGATGAATTCACTTATTCCCTAAGTTGTGCATGCAAGGTGGTTGATAAAATGCTTGAAAAAATTAGAAATCATGCTTTATAACTCAAGACATAAGCTAAATGTAACATGTTTGTCATCCTCCTATGTTTAAATAGTTTCCATGCTATCACTGTGAAATGTGTATGTTGTCGGAATGGCCATGATATTAGAATATCAAATTATGATATGATTATCAACATTCTCGTCCATGTTAGATCGTATGATAACCCCGTACTTCGTGAAATCCACAACTTATTAAATTATGTATTGTTTATATGGGTCTTGTACTTGATAAAGTCATGCTTCGTCAGTTTCCTTCTATCGAGTCCTGGGGGTACTTGTACCCGAAACATTAGTTGTGTAGCTAGAGCCATGTCATGTTTTCACGATACTCTCAGTCAAGCTATGATCCTTAGACTTCAGATAGTTTTATGACTCAAGAAATCTCTATGATCTTATGAACGCAATCAGTTGTCAGATATTAGTAGTATTCCATAAGTTAACAAAATTCAGTAACTCATTCCATGTTCAGTTCACTAAATCATGTTCAGTGTCTATTCGGATGGGAGTAGAAATTAGCACCGAGTGAACCCAAGAATGGGAACTCACCTATTATATGTGGGTGTGATTCTTAGAAGCAATCCTTGCGTTCCAAAACTATGTATCCAGGATAGGTTGAGACATCATAGCCTGCTATATGAGGGTAGATGAGGTGGCTTAGCCTGCTATATGAGGGTTTCCACCATTCTCACTAGAGTTACCTGTTATATTAGGGTCACTCACATATTGTTCTTACCAGTGGCGTGGTATTGACACCCTTCCAATCAGGGCATAGATTGGACCCCAATTCATCTATAATGCATCATTTAGGACATGTCGGTTAGATGACTACCTCCCATAGTCTCAGTATTAGTCTCAGTAAAAGAACTCAGATAGTTTTTTAGAATTCAGGACTGTCAGATACAGTTAACTCAGATACAGTACGGAACTCAGCTAGTTCTATTAGATTCAGGACTGTCAGATACAGTCACTCATGTTATCAGTTATCAGAATTCAGTCATTAGTCATGTTAGTCATCAGCATACTCATGTTATCACGATTTCAGATATAGTTACTATGTCTGCATGCATGTATTCTCGCATTCATATTAGCCAGTATTGTTCATGCATATGAACCCCATGCATTCAGCCTACCTCACATACATACCAATACATTCAAAGTACTGACGTATTTGTGCTATGGTGTCTTATAACATAGGTTTAGAGAAACGAGCTCCAGAGCATCAGTAGATTCCAGATATCAGCAGTCAGAGTTAGAAGTCAGTCCTCATCCTTCGAGGACATAATTATTTCTCTATTATCTCATTAATTAGCTTATTAGTTGGAGTTAGTTGAGGACATGTCCCATCAACTCCTTACTCAGACAGTTCAGTCAGTTCGAGGCTTTCCAGGCTACTATGTTCAGACAGTTATTTCAGTTGTTTTGGGTATTTCATACCCCATTTAGATGTTATATTTTACTTCAGTTATGTGAACCTTATGGCCTTTCATTTTATGTTTTTGTATTATTCAGTATATTATACAGTATACAGGTATAGATATCAGTCATGGGTTAACTTGTGGTCCTTCGGGGTCATGAGCACCGTATAGCATTCTGGGTACCAGATTCAGGGCGTTACAATATATATTCACATGATGACATTGAAAAACATAGCCCAAAAAAAGGTAAACCTTTAGATGATGTAAGTGATGTTGTCGGCCTTAGTAAAGCTGACAGTCCACAGATTGCCTCAATCAAATCTGTTGAAATGGAGGAGGCCAACGTCAATCAAGTACCATCACTTGTTAAAGATAGTCAACATGCTAAAATGGTAATTTCTGAATTTATTTATGTACATATTTGAATCAACCATTCAGTATAATTTTTCTCCTTCACATGATTATTTTACATGATTTATATGAAAAAAATAATGACTATAAGATACATATCATATGTTTGTGTCATTATTTTTAGTAGAGTAGTAGCAAATAATCTCATTCACTAACAAAAATTACGGTCAGTTAATTAATAACTTACCTTAATTATTACAATTTAAATTTGAATTTAAATATGTGTAACTGTACTAATGTATATTCACGATGACTGAGCAAAAGCTTGACTGCATTGTTGAAAAAATACAACAGCTTGAAACTATTGCTCCAGTTTCAGTGTCTAATATGACTTTGACAGTTTTTAAGGCTCCATCAACTATCCCGAATGAGTATTTTATTAGCGATACCACAATTTTATCTGTATTTCCTACTTCAAAAAAGATCGTATCTAATGATACAAAGACACCTGCACAACTCAAGGCAGTCATCTAAGATATACCAATCTCCATTTTTAACGCATTTTGAATCAAGTTCAAAGAAAAGAAAAAAATAATTTCTACAGACCATAAAAAATATACTTTTAAAAGTTATAACATTTCTGGAGAGTCATCAACTCAATTAATAAAAGTGTTTGAGAATTGAATAAAAGAAGGTCTTTATAAGCAACACTTGAACAAGTAAGTTCACCAATGACTTATTCAACAATTCAAATGTAATATATAGATATTTAGTTGTAAAATTATTGGTTTCATATTTCAGAAAAGATAAGGATGATCATTATAAAGTTAAGTGTTCAAGTCTTGAATTTCAACAATTAAATTTTGTAGTTGCATTTTCAAAGTCGAAAAATTGATTCTACCTTATGTATCGACCAAATAAATTATTGGAATAATGAGGTATACCCATATCCGATATCGTAATAATCAAATAATCACATTATGATAGTACGTTTTCTATAATATGTTTTGGTGGCTAATTTTTTTTTTATTTTTGCTAGTATGTTATCTATGCAACATAATTGTATCTGTACATAACTAAGTTAGGTTCATTATCTACGATGTGGTGTTTTTCAATTAATGTAAGAGATACATATTATTAATGTAACAGATACATTTTTTAATTATACAATTTAGTGTGTATCTCATTGTTAGTTATATTTATACTACATAGTTTTGGTGAACTGTATAATTTTGGTAAGTTGTGCAGTGTGGTTGAAATGTTATATGGTGAAAAATTATTTGCCTTTGTGATGGTCATGCATGAGAAAGAGATATGTTGTGCTAAGTTTGGTGTTTTATTTGAGTATGCCATGGGGGTTGCTTTGTTAACAGTGTGATGTTTGTCAAACTGCTAACTGAGGTTTCTTTGTTTTCCCTCTTTTATTTGGTGCTCACTGTGAAAGTGTCGTTCTTTATAGTATTGAAGGTTGTATAACTTGATATACTTTTTGCAAAACCATTTAAGAAGAAGAAGGCTTATTTTGTGTTAATTTTGGTGATTTCTTAAAGTGTATACCATGAGGGTGTTACGTTAACAGTTTAATATGATTGAATTGTTAAAAACGAGTAAGAATAATAAAACATATATTCTGTCAATTTTGTTGTTTTATTATAGTATAACATGTGGATATTTTTGTTAGAAGTTTAATGTGGTTGAACTGTGATCTGTGGTTTGTGTTTTTTAAAAAAATAATGGTGATGCTTAATTAAGAAAAAAGTGGGTCCACATATACATTTATGGTTGTGTGTTGTACAAGACTGTTGTACAAGATACATATTAACAATCGTGTATCTAAGATTATTAATATGTATCTCGTTTATTATTTATATTATTAGAACATGTGTAATTCATTTACTTATTACAGATGCATAAATATATTTTTGTATCTTTTATTAATGCATTACTATAGTATGCTATAACATATAGTCCATTTGTTTTAACTTTGAGCAGCATCAGGATGTCATTTTCTACTACTTGAGGAAGAAGTATAAGTACAAAATTTTCAACATGCAGATACACCACCGCTGACTGTTTTTTCAAAATATAAATTGATAAGGCGCATATGAATTACTATCAAGAAGATGATTGTAAGGAACTTCCAACTCAAGATACATTTGCACGCACAGATGAAGTTGCTCATATTGAGAAGTCACTGATTAACACAATCAAGGAATTGAGTACACCCGCTGATCAACCTTGACACCTTGTTAATGAGATATTTTTTCTGATAAACTGTGATGGTGTCTTTCACTGGGTACTGATAGTCATTGCCCTAAAGGAGAGATGCATTCGTGTGTATGATTCGATATCCTTTTCACAGAACAGGGCACAACCAAACGAGCTTCAAAAGTTGACAATAATGCTTCTAACTTACCTTTAGTATAGTAAATTTTTAAAGCAAAAGGTACCCACTAACTAGACCGAACTTGAATCTTACAAGGGAAAGACTGAAAATGGACCATTTCAAATGGAATATGTTACTGACATAGCACAACAACAAAGTGGAAGTTTGTATGTATTACTTTATTTTATCATTGTTTTATTTTTGTTTATCAATATATATGTATTTTTAAATTTAATTATTAATCACAATGCATGGATTGTGGTGTATTTGTGGTCGTGTTTGTCGAGTATCTGAGTGAGGGATTAAACATATCATCTTTAAGTATTCATTCTCAATACCATCATTTGAGATATGCAATACTCTTGTGCAATTATGGATCTCAAAAGGCGGAGAATGAATACTTTAGTGAGAATGACGACCCACAGAGGCCAAGGAGCAGCTTCATACCAACGAAAAAAGATCATGTTGTGAATGTTGAATAGTTGTTTATTTGTTGGATATTTAAAACTGTGATGATGTTAGTATATGCTTTTCACTGTTTTATAAAATTTATGTATAGTTTTTTGGGATGATTACAAAAACATACATTTGGTGTTTTGATGGTAAACTAGTTCTACTTTATCAGTAATATTTACATATATTTTTCATGATGTCTATTAAAGTTCCTAATATATTATTGTTTTGGCACACATTTTATTAACATTTATAAAGACGTGATTTTATATATTTCTGTTATTTTGTATGAGATACATATTTATTATTTTGTATCTCATATATTTGTTATGTATCTCGTTTAATTAATGTCTTTATATAAGTAAATTACATAATGATACTGCATAACACATAATATATATTGAATCATTATACCACGTTATGTTATTATGTTAACCATGCAACATTCATATAACTCTTTTTATATTAGTTTGTTGCTTTAGCAGCTATTTTGTTTCTTATTCATAAAAGTCTGAAAAATAGCAAGAATGTCATAAATAATGAAGTTTAAATATCTAAAAAAAATATTAAATTGCTAAGAATTATTCAACATTATTCATAAGGAGACTACAAGGTCACTCCTCCTTTGAAAAGAAATTACAAGTACATCTATTGTGACCTTCATAACCACATCTCCCACAACAATTACTACTCGATGTCACAGTTTCACTTGATTTTTTGTGCCTTGATTTCATTGGCCTTCTAGGTGGACGTTTGTATTTTGGTGGTAACACTACTCCGTCCATAACTTCTTGTGACATAATTCAATCCTTCTTATCTGGCATTATAAATGTTGACACTTCATATGTTTTTCTTAAGGTTTTTGGATAGTAATACTCGGAGCAATAAGGCTTCTTACATGCTTATTTTGTCTGCTATCGTGTGTTGACATGTAATATCATCTAATTGAAATCTTTCACAACTGCAAATTCTCCTGTCAATTCATACTATGTATTTTCTCCCGTCATCGTAAACATAGCACACATATTCTGATGACGCACTAACCTAAAAGATTAATCATAATATATTAACACAATGATACGTATATCTCTTCTTTATAAGTTTTTTGTATCTCTTTAAAAAACTTAATTCATAATTTTGTTGCCAAAAAGTTTCAAAATAACTTAATCAATTAAATAATGTCCTGTAATATCAGAAAGAAATTACATAATCTTAAAAACAAAAGTAAACATCTTAACTATCCTTCAATTGAGAAAATTTTAAAGTATTTAGCTGAAGAATGCCTTTGAATCGATTACCTAGTGATGTGTTTGTATAGGATGCTCTTTATTTATTTTTGCAATTACACTTACTAAATAATTTCCTAGTCTGTTTCAAAAAAACCTATTATTGGCAACTCACGTGCTTCCTTCAATTTTTTGCTTATACACTCGGCTATATTTGAAGTCATCATTCTACGTCGGTTAACATGAGCATACACGCGTGCCTACTATTCAAAACCAGCATTCTCAAGATAAGACTTTACCTTATGATCAATCTTGCCAACTTGATTAAAATAAAATTCAAAATCATCTTTTCGGTATGTCTTAGCAATAGCATAGAAAATTTTGCCAATTCTATCTTTACTTTTTTTGAAGTTTGTGCACACATTCTTTCATAGATGCCAAATGCATGTAAGATAAGAAATATCTGGATATACAACACCGACAGTCTTTATTATGCTTTCGTTACGATCAAAAACGACATACATACTTTCACGCTCTCTAAAAGCAATTTTAAACTACTCAAAAAATCAAGTCCAAGAATTATCATTTTTAATGTCAACAATATCATACGCAACCGACAGAATGCATCCTACAATTTTGATATAAAAAATTTTTGTCACTAATGCGATTAAACTTTTGGCAAAATAATCTTCTGGATCCCTGTATTATGTCGGTTTTGTAAATTGGACACTTCTACTTACGTGTTTGTCATCTGGACCCCTGAACCCACTAAAAAGCAATATTTTAAACCTTTTTTTGGTGAGTGTAACACACTATCCCTCATGTCAGATGTCACGCATGCCACGCCTGACACGTCTGCCACGTTATTTGTCACGTCATTTAAAAAATAAAAAAATATTACATTAAAGTCCAAGTCATTTTTAAAATGCTACATAACAAATTAAATATTAAAATTAATTTAATTAAATAAGAAAAAATTATAAATTATAGAAAATTTTGAATAATCATGTTTTTATTTTTTTCTCACAAATTAAACATCAAATCCATTCCAAATAATTAAAATTCTTCTCCAACTAATTTTAAGTTTTAACTATAAATTCATATATACAAACATAATAAATTTTTTATTTTTAAATTTGAATATTTTTAACAAATTCACAAAAAGTTTAATTTTTTTCAAGCAAAATTCTCTAATTTTTTCAATATTCACTATCACTCACTTTCAATTTAAATTTAAATTTTAATCCCCAAAAAAATAAAAAGATTTCAAGTTTAAATTTTAATTAAAAAATGAAAAGAATTGAATTGAGAGGGAAAATTAAAATAAAAAATAAAAAATGAACGTATGGGGGGGTGGGGGGTTGAAAGAGTATTAGGGTGGGGTGTGGGGGCTGAAAGGGGATAAGGTGGGGTAGGGACAGGGCTGGGAGGGGTATGGGGGCTAAGGGTGGGGTGGGAAGGGGCTGGATGGAGCTGGTGAGGTGTGGGAGGGTGGGGAGGGGGCTGGGGTGGGGTGGAGAGGCTGGGGGTGGGATGGGATAGGGCTGGATAGGGTGGGGCTGGATTGGGGGTGGGGAAGGGCTGGACGGGTGTTGGGGTGGGGTGAGGGGGCTGAGGGTGGGGTGAGAAGGGGCTGGTTGGGGTGTGGGGGTAGTGACGAGCTGGGGTGGGGAGGGAAAAATATTTTATTTTTTAAAAAATTTTAAAAATAATTTTAAAATATTTTTAAATTATTTTTAAATTTTTAAAAATAGTTTTAAATTAAAAAATGGAGGGAAAAAAAGACCCTTTTTTTTAAAAATAAAAAATTTTAAAAATATTTTTAAATTATTTTTAAAATTTTAAAAATATTTTTAAATTATTTTTTAATTTTAAAAATATTTTTAAATTTAAAAAGATAGAGAAAAAAAAAAAGGACCCTTTTTATTTATTTTTTTAAATTTTAATAGTTTTTTATTTTCTTTAATTATTTTAATGTAAAATTGACCAAAAATTGACCCCCACTCGCACCCCCAGGCGAGTGGCTACACTCTCTTTGTCCTAGTCACCATGACCTTACCACATAGGCAAGGTCAATGGTCAAAGGGTGCACAATATTGCTTTTTGATGGGTTCAAGAGTCCAGATGACAAACATGTATGTAGAAGTGTCCAACTTACAAAACCGACATAATATAAGGGTCCAGAAGGTCATTTTGCCTAAACTTTTTATGAAACATAACAAAAAAAAAACAACTATCAAATATAGATAAATATTACATTGCAAAAAAGTATATCTAAGAACTAATATTACATACCTGCACCATCAAGTGTACTTGCCAAAATAAATGTCCCTTTATATATTCCACTCAAATGCACCGCATCAACCATAACTACCAGCCTACAAAACTGAAATTCACTCTTTAATGATTGTAATGCAATGAACAGATACATAAATTTATTATCTTCATATTTGTGCGTTCTGATATGGGATCCTGGATAAGCAGAATTTAGCATATAGTATGTATCTAGCCATTTGACGATAACCATCTGGAGGTTTCTCCCTTAACATCTCAACTACACGTTCATTAGCTCTCCATGCCTTCTGATAACTAATGTCTACACCAAAAGCATTTTTAATATCTTCAATTATATCATTCGGCATTTTTATTCTCTTATAATTGACAAGTTTTAGAGTAAAAAAATCACTAACAAACCTAGTAGTAGCTTGAAGTTGTGTGAAAACTCTATATTTCAAAGGCCATGTGTGAACATCTTGAAAAAAGCAAACTTTAAAGAGGTCCGTCACCTTCCGACATGATGCCTTAAATATTCAAATACAATTCACCGAACGATATTTTAGGACATAGTTGTAATCATACCAAAAAAATCTGAATATGTTAAATCATATTATACATGCAAATCCATCAATAATAAAAGATTCAAGTTCTAAATTTTATGACGATTCAACTAACTTTTTCTACCGATTTAAATAATATTACAACATAATTAAAACTTCATATTTATTTTTATATTTGACCAAACCTATGTAGTTGATATTAATTATGTATCTCCTTTTGTAATAAACTATAATATGTATTTTAGGTTTTATATTTACATTACAAAAAAAAGAGATATAAAATCAACTTAGTTTCCATGAAACAAAATAACCAACTCCTGCAGTATGTTTTCTTTTGGTAACATATTTTTTCAACAACAACAAGGTGATAAAGTACAACATGCAATCTTACTTTAGATACATAATTCAATAAACATGAGATACATAACTACTTCTGATAATTCAAACAAGATACATATTTTTTTTGTCAGATCTTTTCACATAGAAATTGAAAGAATGCTCAATGGCATACCTTGCCATAACAGAAATAAGAGTACACTTGTCCTTGTAGATTTGTCCAACCTTAACTTCACTATGTTTGCAATTTGAAATGATCTTTTTCCCCTTCACATAGCACAAAGGCAACAAACAAGAACAATCAGAATTGTAATCAATTAATTCTGCAACTTCTTCACAAGAATTTTTTAAACACATTATTGCACTGATTTTCCCATCAAACAACGTCTTACTATCAAATTTATCTATTATAGTGATGATTAGTGGATACATTTCAAAACCGGACTCACTTTTCTTAACTTCAATATACAGTTTCAAACCCATCTCATTACGGATCAATAACGGTGTCGCATTACCATCAATAATGTAATGAGCCTCAATTTTTTTTTCCTACTTTCATCAATTTTTAGTTCTACAGTAATAGTCGAAATCAATTTATCAAAAGTTACATGTTCATCTACAATAATTTCATCACTCTTGTAGCCCTCATACTTTATATCATTAATCCAAACGCTGAAATAACATAATAACATGAAAACGTTCATTGCAAATAATTCAAAATAAATCAAAAATATGAAAATAATTGTAAGAAGCTACTATCTGCAAAACAATTATGCAAGTAAATTTGTTTAAAAAGGAGGAATAACAAATAAATTACCATTTTTGGTGGAATTTTATTTAGTTTTCTGCATGATTGGTTTGGTTAATTGCTAATTTAATGTAACTATATCCATTACAGCCCTTGATTTATGAAAATTAGTTGACTAACTACATGTATCATTAGGATGTATCTCTCTTTAGTTATATGTATCTGAAAACACAAAAAAGTGGAGTTTGATGAAATTTTATAAAAATCGAGATATTAAATAAATAGTGGTAAACATGACGTGATTTAGGTAATTTTACTTTTTTTGCATATATAATGTGGTTGATGGGTGAAGAGTTGCCATTAGAAGCAAACAAATTCATAAGGCGCAAATATCCAACAAAATCATGGATCAAGGCCCACAATATTTCCAAAAGGGGAATTTGGACCAGGAAAGCCCACCATATCTTTCCTTAGCCAAGAACCTCACGGTGGAAATATATTTTAGGGAAAGGAAAAAAACAACCTCTCGACCGAAAGAAATGACACGAAAATAGCCCATGAATTTAAAATTTTATTTCTTAGCCATTTCGCTAATTGCCTCAGCTTCTTTGATTTTTCTTTTTTTTTATAATTTCCGTTGATTTTGTATTTTTGTTTTACTTTTGTTGTTGCTCTTTTTGCTTTTTTTTTAATTATTATTATTATATAAAATGTATAAAATAAAGTATTGCTCTTTTTTCACTATTTTTTTGCTCTTCTTTCCAATCATAAAATCATCAAATACAAAAAGTATATTATTTCAAGAACAATCAAAACAAGAAGATTACATATTGACATGATACAATACATATTAATACAAATATACAGATACATATGTATTGATACATGTTGATACGACACAATATAATATAAATGCATATCTTAATCTATATTGATACATATATGAAACACAATATATATCTTATACACATTGATACAATATAATACATATATATGATCCGATACACATTGATACAATATAATACATATATGGTACATATATATATGCACATTCTATATAATAATGATACAATTTCTATACACGTCTTATATATATTCTACACAACATTTGTATATGCATCCTATACAATCTTTAGCTGCAATAATTATTTAGATACATATTCTACACAATAATTATAAAGTTTATATACACATATTATAAATATACAATCTTTATACACATCATATACGAAAACATATTTTATATAATAAGTCTATAGTTTGATACACATTTTATACAACCTTTAGCTATAATTATTGTTCAAATACATATTTTATACAATAATTATATAATTTCTATATACATTTTATACAGTTTTATGTATATTTTATACATATACATATTTTATATAATAATATACAATATCCATACACATCATATAAAAAAATATATTCTATGCAACAAATTATATAGTTTCTATACATATTCTATATATATCTTGTACAGATACATAATACAAAGAGAAGAAAATTCAGGTGGATTATACAATAGCAAATCAGAGTTGATAGAGTGGAGAAAAAACTCATTTTAAAAAATATTTTAAAAAAAAATAATTCAAAAAGGCAAAATTCAAATCTCAAATTACATAAACATGCAAATCTAAATAAACCAATTAAAAAAAGTTGAAAATATTTTATAAAAAAATCAAATTCAAAAAGGCAAAATTCGGATATCAATTGCATAATCATGTAAATCTAAAGAAAGAAAGAAAAATCATCAAATCAATTGTAAGGAATTGAACGATATGCGTGTGTGAATACATTCAGAAGATGGAAGAGAGAGAGATCTACAGTGATGTGATGAATAAATAAGAATAGAAAGAGAATGAAAGAGCAAAATCTAAAAAAAGATCTTAGTTGTCAAATATCTATATGTTGCTATTGTTGTTTATTTTCTATTTGAGATGCGTGGTCCACCTTCCTTACGCCTATCTCTACTTGGTTCTTTTCCCATATATTTTTTCTTAAAGATTAGCATAAATGACCAGATTTTTGAATCACTTATTAATATGTTGTCAATGTTTGAAATATGATTGAGAAATAGCTAAAAAAAAATTTAGATGAAAATTTCGGAAACAACTAACATTTAGGTAAAATTCAGCGTCCTTAGCTAGACATGACTAATTACAATTGTAACAACATTTTATTGGACTATTTTAATGATCAAATGTATTTGTCTCTCAAATTTAACATTCAAATACAAATACAAACGTATTTTGTAAATACATATGACGTCAAATATATATGACTATTTAATAGAAGTACGTACAGAAACAGTTAAACTATATATAACTGAACACATATGAAATACATAAAAATATGAATATACAATACATATGACATTAGATAAGGCATATGTTTAGATAAGGCATAAACATATGAATATACAATCGTCTCAAACACATAAGGCATCAAATACATAAGCATTTTCTATCTAATTTAAACTTTAATTGTGAATTTTAATCATATAGGGATGTTTCCTATATCACATAATTTATCCTATATTTAATCCTTAACTATAACTCGAAAAACTCTTATATAGGGTACTGCAATGATTTGAATGTATGAATATTTTTTTTATTTATGAGTGTATTGTTAAGAAACGTACAGTAGTGTTGGATGTCTTCCCCCATTTTCAACAATGTCTTCAAATGAAGACTTTCATGCATGAACCAACAATTCTAATTGATTGTAGTGTAGGCAAAATTACCTATAAAAGGCATGTCTTTATTTCATTTTGTACATAGATCTGATATTAATAAAAAGCTTCACTATCCGTTCCTCGATTTCTTTATTCGGTTATTTTATTTTATAACATGTTATTAGCACGACACTCCATTATTTTAAAATTTAAAGACTAAGGTATTATTTTTCTCTTTCTTTTAATATGTCTAATCTTACGAAATTTGAGTTTGTTGCCCTTCAAAGTTCGGGCAAGAACTACCTTTCATGGGTATTGGCTGCTGAAATCCATTTGGATGCTATGGGTCTTGAAGATACCATTAAAAAAAAATAAAGCATCAAATCAAGATCGTGCTAAGGCCATGATATTCTTGCATCATCATATTGACAAAATTTTAAAATTGAATATCTTACTGTTAAGGATCCACTTGTTTTGTAGAATAACCTAAAAGAAAGGTATGACTACCTAAAAATGGTCATACATCCAAAAGCACGATATGATTGGATGCATCTGAGATTTCAAGACTATAATTCTGTTCATGAGTATAATTCTGCCATGTTCAGAAATTTTTCTCAGTTGAAATTTTGTGGAGAGACTATTAATGATGTTGATATGATGGAAAAGACACTCTCCAACTTTCATGCCTCGAATGTGCTCTTGCAGCAGAAATATCGAGAGAAAGGTTTCAAGAAATATTTTGAACTAAGTTCTCACCTTCTTGTGGATGAACAAAATAATGACTTATTAATGAAAAATCATGAGTTTCGACCTACTGGATCTACACCATTTCCTGAAGTGAATAAGGTGTACGTCCACCATGCTATGCGTGGAAAAGGTCACAGATCTTGTCGTGGATGTGGACGTAGATGTGACTATGGTTAAGAAAAAAATAATGTTTCTGGTGTTAGTCATGCATTAAATAAATGGTTCTGTCAAAAGGAATAAGGAAAGAATGACAAACGTGAAGTAGCTAAAGCATGTGTTTGTTTTCGATGTGGTACAAAAAGATACTATGCACGTGACTGTCATACTCCCAAACACTTGGTTGAGCTTTATCAAGCATCACTAAAGAAAAAAGAGAAAAATCCTGAAGTTAATTTTATCTTTGAAAATCATGTTGACGTTGCTCACTTAGATATAGCAAATTTCTTAGAGCATCCTGAGGTGTCACGACCCAAAAACGAGGGTCATGATGGCACTTGTCGCGGCATACCTTGACAAGTAAGCCTATCACCTAAACTGATAAGAAAAGAGGAAAAGACAAAAAATATCCCAAGGTAAGGCTTCTAGAATGAAGCCTATAACGCCCCGAATCTGGTACCCAGAACGCTACATGGTGCGCATGACCCCGAAGGACCACAAGCTAACCCATGACTGATATCTGTAAACTGAGAACTGAATAATAATAACAATATCATAAATACGGAAATATGAACTGAAAGGACATAAGGTTTAATACTAGTACATAACTGAAAAATATGGTATGACAATACCAAAACAACTGAGATAATTGTCTGAACATACTGTAGTCTGAAAGCCTCTAAACTGTCTGAATAAGGAGTTGATGGGATATGTATCCAACTAACTCCAACTACTGAAATAAGCTGAAAACTGAAATAGTAATGTGACCATCATGTCCTCGAAGGATGAAGACTCACTGCTAACTCTGATCGCTGAACTGGAATGCTACTGGTTCTCTGGAGATCGTGCTTCTAAACCTATGGTATAAGAAACCATAGCACAAATGCGTCAGTACTTTGAATATACTGGTATGCAAGTGAGGTAGGTTGAATCCAATAGGTTCATATGCATAAACAATACTAACTGACTGACTAACATAAATGTGAGAATACATTCATGCATACGTAATTATAACTGAGATCATGCTAGGACTGTGTACTGAGTTCTGACTACTGAGTCTACTGACATTGACATCTAAGTCACTGATGAGTGAGAAACTGATACTGTATTACTGAATACTGAGGGACTGATATTATGTCACTGATACATGGATAACTGTGGTAGACAGTTCTGATTATGAAGAACTGGTCTAGTTAACTGTATCTGACAGTCCTGAAGCTGAATGCTAATAACATAAGTTCTGATAACTGATATAACTGATAACATGAGTCACTGTATCTGATAGTCCCGAACCTGATGGAACTAGCTGAGTTTCGTACTGTATCTGAGTAACTAAATCTGAGATCAGTCCTATCTAGCGGGTGATCTCTAAATCTGATGATATCGTTACTGATTGACCATAGTTGAGATCAGTCCTGTCTAGTGGGTGATCCCGAAGTCTATTAATAATGATAAAGATTGATTGTATCTGACAGTCCTAAATCTATACTACTGAGCTTAATTAACTGTATCTGATAGTCCTGATTCTGTAACTGAAATTGTGGGATGTATTCATCTAACCGACATGCCCCATACTAAGCTAACTGGGGTCCAACCTGTAACCCCAGCTGGAAGGGTGTCAGTATCTCACCTCTGGTAAAGACAACTACTATGGAGTCAGTTCTAATCTAGCGGGTGACCCCTAGATCAGTCCTATACATTTAAATACGCTAGCGAGTGATCCTTGAGTATGTCAGTCCTATATAATGGGTGATATCTCGTACCAACGCTGGCTACGTAGTTCTAGAACTTAGGGATTACTTCTAGATATCTCAGTCCTATCAAGCGGGTGAGTTCTCATCCCTAGGCTCTCTCGGTGTTGAATCCTACTCCCATCTGAAAGAAACTGAACTGATTAACTGAACTAAGCTGATTCTAATGGTATTGTTTAGCAGAGCTAAACTAAATTTACTGAGATTCATTGACTGATGGAATGTACTAAGTTCTAAGGACTAACTAAGAATGTTGAAGTTGCTGAGATTGACTGGGAATACTGACGTTGCTGAGATTACTGAATACTGAGATCACTGAGATTACTGAACTACTAGGATTACTGAGATTTTTGAGTTTTCCTGAGTCACATGACTGACTGAGTCCTATGGATCATAGCTTGACTGAGAGTATCTTGAAAACATGACATGGCTTTAGGAACACAGCTAAATTCTCGGGTACAAGTACCCCCCGGAGTCGATGGAAAGAAACTGACATAGCATAACTTACGTGAACACACGACCAACAACACAATTCATAATTCATATATTAAAGCACTTCATCAAGCATGTGATATGCATAAACTTGTACAAACATGGGGATTTCATAATATCATGCTAGTTGGGCACTTTTCCTTCGTATAGTCATTTAATAAAACACATGGTAGGCATAATATATGTAGACAACATTATACAACAATCAAACATCATGATTCATATCTAATTTCATCATCCAAGGGTTTTAATCCTAAGTTTACATGAATCTACATCTTTACTAGTCAATTCCACATGAAATTTATCACCAAACATGGATTAAAACTCAATTGGTCATTATCAACATGAGCAACATAAACCCAACATGGAATTCATACAAAAATCCAAACACTTGAATTAGAAAAGAGATTCTTGGACTTCATGGACGAAAGGAGTCCATGAATGAACACTATGCAAACCTGGGATGTGATTTCTTGAGGATTGACGGTGAAACCTTCTTGAATTTGAATCTCCAATAGAAACCCTAGCTTGTTCTTGAGAGAAACTAGTATATTTTGGGTGAAGAATGACTAAATCATATGTTATTGGGTATATATAGGGGTGATAAATTGACCCTTTAACCCTGGGCGCGTCTTTAATTTCTGAGATAATTTTTTGATTTTCATCCTTGGCGCGACGCGCCATTATCGCTCCAAGTCACTGGAAAGTGACAAATGAAAAATTACACGGTGGCGCGATGCGAAGCTATCGCATTACCACCTTGTCTGGGACCTGGAAGTTTGGTGTGACGCGCCACAATCATGGAGCAACACTGGAAATTGACAATTTCCATTTGAGCTCTCTCCGCGACGCGCTAAAGGCTCAGGTAATACACTGTCTCACTAAAAAGGCTTTAACTCTTCACTCGGGTGTCGGATTTGGGTAAATTTGGTATCGATGGAAAGCTTATTCTATTTCCCACATGATAAAAAGTGAAAATATTGAAAATACCAAATGTACAAAAGTGGATTCATCTATCAAAGAAAGCTTCTAACATTTTTGAGAAACTTTTCAAGCTAGGAAAAGTACGGGGTATTATAAAGCCGAACCATATAAGTAATCATAACAATGCAGAAAGAAATTATCCAAAATACCAATCATTCCCAAAACCAGGAGTCAATAGTGTAAGAACTACTAATACAATCCAAGAGTCAAATACATCAGAAAAATAACCACAAAAGGAATAATATTTGTCTCCAAATACTAATAAAGACATAACTACTTTAGAAAGATAGAGGTGAACTTCGGACACATGAATATCCAACCGCTACCTTGGAAGATCTAACAATCGCCCGAGTCAAGAAATCTGAGGCGCACTCGAGCTAGGACCTGCACCGAAAGGGCACAGTAGGCATGAGTATGGTCCACTTGTACTTAGTAGGTATCATAGGCCGACCAAGCAAAGTAGTAAATAAAGCATACAAAATATACACTAAGGGCACGTCACCTGCAATCAAAAAATATCCCACAACGGTAGCCCACACCGCTTGCACTAACAGTTCTAATATATATCACATATATTACAACGACACACCAAGATATAGAACATAAGTATACATTATGTCACATATAAATAGAACAATAGAGAACATGTAGATACAAGATCATCAAATATAATTAAAGAAAGATAAGACAAATACATAGATGACAAGTCAATAAGGCAATACAACACAACATAAACACAATAAAGCAAGTGCAATGTATGTGATGATGATGACGATGATGCCCGAGGTCGTCGCACAACCTCTGGGATCTTTGCACAATTCTTGTATACACCTACGGAGCTAAAGCTTCCCGACGTAGGACTCACGGGGTGTTTGTCAATCCATATACAATCCACATATCTCATATCTTCTTTCTGGCACATCCCTCGAAAAGGGTTTTATAAGGTGTTACCATATCTTTTAAAAAGGTGTTGCCAGTATTTCTCAAATGTTGTCACGGTGGTACCAATGTTTCATGAATGAGTATGATATGAAGATGTAATACTCACAACCAATCATAATGACTATTTTCACAACCAACCACATGATATATTTCCACAACCAACCACAATGATGCATTTCCATAACCACATGTGCCAGTATTCACTCATTATTTTTGTTTCATCCATAAATTTCCATATGTCTCATATGCCAATAAAGTATGAATATAATTACAATACATAAATGCTACCATATTAAGCATTTTAACAACACAATACAATTATTCACATGTATTCAAGGCTATCAATATCACATAGGACCCCACACGATCATGCATATCACATAATAACTCAATTTCGATAATTACATCACATATAAGTCCCCACACGGGCACAACACATAAATTGCCATTTTCATGATTAGTTTCCACCCTTAACATGTATTTTGTATCATCATTTAATACCCAGCTCAGTCTGAAAGAGTTAAGCCATAACCTACCTCGAAAGACGAGATCGGTCTGCTACACTTGAACCCGTGACCTTACTTTTCATGGACAATCTCAAACTCTACTAGAACCATCAAATATGAAATCAACGCATCAAAACAAAACCAACGACACCCATATTAACTACTTTTGATTCAGGGTTAAAACAGACTCCCAAAATGGGTTTTCGAAAAAGAAAGGCAAAATTAAAACTTTACTTCACAAACATCTTTTCCATATTTTTAGGAACCTACATCTGAAAACCCAAGTTAAATCGAGTAAAAAAATAGGGTGCAAATCGAAGAAAAACCATTTTTGAGCAAAGAAAAACCATTTTTGAGCTTTACCGGGTAAAATCTTTGAAATCCGGGTTAAAATCAAGAATCGGGGTTGTTTTGAAGGTTAAATTGATCAAAAACTAGTAATTATGAGATAAAAATATTATTCAAGTGAAAAGAGTGAAATTTTAGTTTAAAATCATGCCCTAAGTTTTTTTGGGATTTTGAGGAATTTATCAAGAAATTATTAAGAAAATGGGCGAATTCTTACCTTAAATCCATAATAAAACAAAGAAATAGATGTTAATCTAACTTCCCAAGCTCCCACAAGCTTCACTTTTAACCTCCCAAACTATTTAGAGTTTACATTTCAAGAGGCAAGATAAAAAATGAGCAAAATGACCCAAAAATTATTTATAAGTGCAGAAAATCTGCAGTAAAATGAACCAAAAAGCTGCAGTCTTTTTTTTGTTGTTGTTAAAGTCCACTCCGGACTTCGACAGGGTGTCTGGAATTCGTTTGGAGTTCGATACATGCAAAAGAACTATGCAACTACACGAAATTTGACGTTTCGGACACGATGGCGATATCAGATTTTCAAAAAAAATTATCATTTTCACAAAGCTGATCCCCGAAATCTGAAATAATAATTTTTTTAAAACGAGGATCGAAATGAGATTTGAAAGCCGTAAAATTATACCAAATATGCTAACACCCTAAAATCGACATTCTGATCTGCTGGCCAAGTCAGATTTTCCATCTGAGGTCGTTTCGATCAAATGTGGATCCCACACCCAGATTTTCAATTTTCCAACTTTCCAACCAATAGGTCGAAATGAGCTCGGGTGCATCGGGACCCGAACCAAAGTCTACCTAGCCTAAAATCGATATTCTGGAGCTGCTGGCGCAGTCTGTTTGGCCATCCGTCGCACGGATTAAAAGATATTCACATAAATCCAAAATAAGACTCTCGAAGTCATAAAAAACCACAACATTGCATAAATGATACCAAAATGCATCAAAAATCATGTCAATCACTCCCATATTCCAAAAATATCATAATGCAACTACGAAAAGGGGTAAAACAGTCAAATCATACAAAATCACAAATTTCACCTATTTCATCAAATTTTTAGGTCGTTACATCATCTACCACTAAAAATCTAGTTCGTCCTCGAACTAAGGCAAAGAAATACCTAAATCAATGAAAAGCTGGGGATAGGAACTACGCATATCAGACTCAACCTCCCAAGTAGCTTCATCTACAGGTCGATGTCGCCACAGGACTTTAACCATAAGGATCACTCTAGAGCGCAACCGCCTAACATCCCTAGCCAAAATGGAAACGGTTCCTCAACTAAGGACAACCACTATCTAACCGAACCGAATCCTAATGAATTACATGAGACTCATCAGGAATATAGCGACGAAGCATAGAAACATGAAAAACTGGATGAACAGCTGATAGATCAGGGGGTAAAGCCAACTCATAATCTACATCACCAAAAGTCCAAAGAATCTCAAATGGACCAATATACCTAGGGCTAAGTTTGCCCCTCTTCCCAAACCTCATCACACCCTTCATGGGTAAAACTCGAAGGAAAATACGATCACCAACACCAAATATTAAGACACGAAGTCTACGATCAGCATAATACTTCTGCCTACTCTGAGCCACTCTAAGTCTATCCTGAATGATCCGGACCCTATCCAAAGACTCATGAAGCAAGTCCGTACCTCGAGGTCTCACCTCTGAAACATCAAACCAACCTACTGGAGAGCGACAACCCCTACCATACAACACCTCAAAAGGAACCATATCAATACTGGAATAGTAGCTATTACTATATGCAAACTCTGCTAAAGCTAAATGTTGCTTCCGCTAGACACCAAAATCCATCATGCATGCGCGAAGTATAGCCTTCAAAACTTGTATTGTCCGTTCTGACTAGCCATCAGTCTGAGGGTGAAACATTGTACCAAGATCTATTCGAGTACCCAACTCATCCTGAAAAGTCTTCCAAAAGTGAGATCTGAACACAGTACCTCAATCTGAAATAACGAACACCGGCACACCATGCAGATGCACAATCTCAAGAATGTAGATATGGGCCAACCTCTTAGCACTAAATGAGACCTGAACCGGAATAAAATAAGCTAACTTGGTCAATCGATCCACAATGACCCAAACACTGTCAGAACCATGAGATGTACGAGGCAAACCAGTTACAAAGTCCATAGTGATGTGTTCCCACTTCCACTCAGGAATGGGTAAGCTCTGAAGTAAACCACTATGTCTCATATGCTCGGCCTTCACCTACTGACAACATAGGCAACGAGCCATAAAATCTGTTAAATCTCGCCTCATACCACCCCAGCAGTAGTGTTGTCTCAAATCAAAATACATCTTAGCCACACCTGGATGGATGGAATATCTGGAACAATGGGCCTCCTCCAAGATCAACCTAATCCAGTCACCCACTTTCGGCACACAAACTCGGCCTCTATCCACAAAACTCCATCTGAATCAAGTGAGGATTCCTTAGCCTCTCCACCCAATACCTTGTCTCGAATCGACCTCAATCCAACATCATCAAACTAATGAGCGCGGATTTGCTCCATCAAAGAATATCTAGCTTCTATAAATGCCAAAACATGCCCCGATGTCAAAATATCAAGTCTAACTATTTGGTTAGCTAAAGACTGAACCTCTAAGGACAAAGACCTCTCCTGGGTCAAAAGGTACGCCAAGGTACCCATGCTAGTGACTTTTGGCTCAAGGCATCCGCAACAATATTATCCTTGCCCGGATGGTAGAGAATAGTCAAGTCATAATCCTTAAGCAACTCAAGCCAACGGCGCTGCCTCATATTAAGATCTCGCTGAGTAAAGAAGTACTGAAGGCTACGATGATCTGAAAAGATCTCACAACGAACTCCATATAAGTAGTGATTCTACAACTTCAAGGCAAACACAACTGTGTACAACTCTAAATCATAGGTAGGACGATTTCTCTCGTGAGGCTTCAATTGACGAGATGCATAAGCAATTACCTTGCCCTCCTGCATTAACACAGCACCTAACCCAACACCTGAAGCATCACAAAACACAGTAAATCCCACGCCCTCCTTAGCAAAGCTAATATAGGAGTTGAAGTCAACAAATCCTTGAGCTTCAAGAAGCTCGCCTCACAAGCATCGGACCACTGAAAAAAAATCCTCTTCTAGGTCAACTTGGTCAATGGAGCTACAATGGATGAAAAACCCACAACAAAACGGCGATAATACCCGACCAAGCCAATAAAACTACGAATCTCAGTGGGCGAAGTAGGTCTAGCCCAGTTACGAACCGCTGCAACCTTGGCTGGATCAACCATAATACCTTCCTTAGTCACCACATGGCCCAAGAAAGAAATAGACTCCAACCAAAACTCGAACTTAGAGAACTTAGCGTACAACTTCTCATCCCTCAATCTCTGAAGTATAATTTGCAAATGCTCCTCATGCTCAACCTCACTCTTGGAATAAACCAAGATATCATCTATAAATACAATAACAAAGGAGTCAAGATAAGGTCAAAACACTCAGTTCATCAACTCTCTAAACACGGCAGGGGCATTGGTCAACCCGAAGGACATGACCAAGAACTCATAATAACCATATCGAGTCAGAAAAGCAGTTTTCAGAATATCCAAAGCTCTAATCCTCAACTGGTGATAACCAGACCTCAAATCAATCTTTGAAAACACCACAGCTCCCTGGAGATGATCAAATAAATCATCAATGCGAGGAAGAGGATACTTATACTTAATCGTCACCTTATTCAACTGCCGATAATCAATACATATTCGCATAGACCCATCATTTTTCTTCACAAACAAGACAGGTGCACCCCAAGGTGAAATACTAGGTCAGATAAATCCTTATCCAACAACTCCTGCAACTAATCCTTTAGTTCCTTCAACTCTGCTGAGGCCATCCTATAAGGAGAAATAGAAATGGGCTTGGTGCCCAGCTCAACATCAGTGGCAAAATTTATATCTTAATCTAGAGGCATACCAGGTAAGTCCATAGGGAAAACGTCTATAAACTCATGGACAATACGGATAAAATCTAAAAAATGAGGCAAAACAACACTGGTGTCATGAATATGGACTAAGTAAGATAAACATCCTCTCTCAACCAATTTACGAGCTTGAACATAAGATATAATCCTCTTAGGACTCGAATGAAGCACACTCTTCCAAGCTATCCTTAGCACACCTGGCAAAGTTAAAGTCAAGATCTTGGCAAAATAATATAAGACAGCATGATAAGGAGACAGCCAATCCATACCTAAAATAACATCAAAATCGATCATATTTAACACAAGCAAGTCTATCAAAGTCTCACGCCCGATAAAAGTCAGAACATAAGATCGATGAGCCTGATCCACCACTAAAGAATCACCTACCGGGGTGGATATACGAATAGGCATGGAAAGAGGCTCACTAACAGAATCAAAACTTGAAGCAAAATATACAGACACATAAGAAAAAGTTGACCCAGGATAAAATAATACAGATGCAAGTCTGAAACAAATGAGGGCAATACTTGTAATCACAGCATCAAAAGCCTTTGCCTCAGGTTTGGCTGGTATATCATAACACTGACCACAACCACCAGCTACCTGGGTAGCCCTACGACCACCAACTACCTGAGTGGCCTACGGAAACCCCATAATCTCCACTACCCCTTCGCACCTCTGGTAGCACTCCTGCCCTTTACAGATCAAATAGGAGTAGTTCAAATCACCCGACGGAGATAGTCCCTGGCTACATGGCCAATCTCATCACATACATAACAACTTCTATGGCTAGTCTCAATAGGAGAATATACAATTGGGCCCAAATGGCCACCCTGAACTGCTGGACTAGAAGGTCCACCACCTGAACTCTATAATGCCTTCTGCACTGGCCTACCATGGTATCCATGAGAACCTCTAAAATTTTTTCCTCGAGAGGTCTGACTCCTGAACTCACCAAAATGTCATGCCTTCTTGGCGCCTCTATGAGATGCACTAAGAATAACCTCTGTCATCTTAGCGTGATCCATAATACTCTAAAAATAAACCCCAAACACAACCATATGAGTCATAGCCAACTGAAGGGAGACATCCAAACCCTTCACAAACTTTTGAATCTTCTCAGACTTAGTAGAAATACAATCATAGAAACATCTGGATAGGGCATAGAAGCGTGCCTCATACTCAGCAACTGTCATGGAGCCTTGCTCCAAATGATCAAACTCGTCCCATATATGGTCTCTCAAGCTGAAAGGCACAAATCTCTCTAGAAAAGCCTCAGTGAACTGATCCTAAGTTATCTCGGGAGATTCACGGGGTCTACAACTGACAAGCGACCTCCACCAATCTCTCACTGCATCTCTCAACTGATAAGAGGTATAAGCAACTCCGTGAGACTCGAGTGAACCCAAATTATGCAAATTCTCTCGGCAATCAATCAAAAACTCATAGGTATCCTCGCCCACAGCGCCACCAAATCTGGAAGGACCCAACCGAGTAAACCTCTCAAACCTCTTCTGATCCTCAGAAGACATCACTTCACTAGCCATGAGAGAGGGCATAATAAATTTGGCAGACTGTGATCCCATCTGGGGAGATAACATGGATGACGGCTAAGCTCCTGATCTCGAAACCCCATAGTCAGATGTCGGCACTGAAGGTGGAATAGGACTCGAGGTCTGAGGAGTACCCAAACCAGAAGCAGGTGCGATAGGAGGATCCACACTCTGAATTAGAGGAACACCCGACATAACCAAAGGAGAACTCTCTAGATGAGTCAGCAGACGCACCAACAATCCCTATAACACTAGGGCAGATGAACTCTGAAGAACTAAAGTAGGGCCCACCCCTCCAACCTGCTTAACACGAGGCTCAGGAGAGAGTCCCCTAGCACTCTTCCTAGACGGGGCTGCACTACGGGGCCGTCCCCTCCCTCGAGTCCGTCCACGACTTGAGGCTCGCTCTCTGGGTGAAGGATCTGCATCACTACTCTCGCAGGACCTAGTCAACACCATCTACGCAAAAGGAGTGAAACATAACTCAGAACACAAGATATGGAAGAACTTCGCACGATAAGGAAAGTTTCCTAAAGACATCCTATAGCCTCTCGAAGATAGATACGAACGTCTACGTACCAATCTGCGAGACTCTACTAAATATCTCGTTCTTACACTGTTGAGACCAATAAAACCTGGCAGGTTTGATACCAATTTGTCATGACCCAAAAATGAGGGTCATGATGGCACTTGTCACGGCATATATTGACAAGTGAGTCTATCACCTAAACTGATAAGAAAAGAGGAAAAGACAAAAAAATATCCCAAGGTAGGGCTTCTAGAACGAAGCCAAACCATATAAGTAATCATAACAATGTGGAAAGAGTTTATCCAAAATACCAATTATGTCTAAAACTAGGTGTCAATAGTGTAAGAACTACTAATACAATCCAAGAGTCAAATACATCAGAAAAATAACCACAAAAGGAATAATATCTGTCTCTGAATACTAATAAAGACATAACTACTTTAGAAAGATAGAGGTGAACTTCGAACGCATGAATATCCAACCGCTACCTTGGAAGATCCAACAATCGCTCGATTCAAGAAATCTAAGGCGTACTCGAGCTAGGACCTGCACCGAAAGGGCACAGTAGGCATGAGTACAGTCCACTTGTATTCAGTAGGTATCATAGGCCGACCAAGCAAAGTAGTAAATAAAGCATACAAAATATATACTAAGGGCACGTCACCTGCAATCAAAAAATATCCTACAACGATAGCCCACACCGCTTGCACTAACAGTTCTAATATATATCACATATATTACAACGACACACCAAGATATAGAACACAAGTATACATTATGTCACATATAAATAGAATAATGGAGAATATGTAGATACAAGATCATCAAATACAATTAAAGGAAGATAAGACAAATACATAGATGACAAGTCAATAAGACAATAACATAACACAACATAAACACAATAAAGTAAGTGCAATGTATGTGATGATGATAATGCACAAGGTCGTCGCACAACCTCTGGGATCGTCGTACAATCCCCATATACACCTACGGAGCTAAAGCTTATGACGTAGGAACCATGGGGGGTTCGTCAACCCATATACAATCCATATATCTCATATCTCCTTTCCGGCACATCCCTCAGAAAGGGTTTTATAAGGTGTTACCATATCTTTTAAAAAGGTGTTGCTAGTGTTTCTCAGATGTTGCTACGGTGGTACCAATGTTTCATAAATGAGTATGATATGAAGATGTAATGCTCACAACCAATCACAATGACTATTTCCACAATCAACCACATGATATATTTCCACAACATTCTAACAACACAATACAATTATTCACATGTATTCAAGCTATCAATATCACATAGGACCCCACACGATCACACATATCACATAATAACTCAATTTCGATAATTACATCACATATAGGGCCCCACACTGGTATATCACATAAATTGTCATTTTCATGATTAGTTTCCACCCTTAACATTCATTTTGTATCATCATTTACTACTCAGCTCAATCTGAAAGAGTTAAGTCATAACCTACCTCGAAAGCCGAAATCGGTCTACTACACTTGAACCCGTGATCTTACTTTTCACGAATAATTCTAAACTCTACTAGAATTTGAAATCAACGCGTCAAAATAAAACCAACGACACCCATATTGACTACTTTTGATTCAAGGTTAAAACAGACCCCCAAAATGGGTTTTCGAAAAAAAAGGGCAAAATTGAAACTTTACTTCACAAACATGTTTTCCATATTTTTAGGAACCTACAGCTGAAAATCCAAGTTAAATCGAGTCAAAAACGGGGTTCAAATCGAAGAAAAAATCATTTTTGAGCTTTACCAGGTAAAATCTTTAAAATCCGGGTTAAAATCAAGAATCGGGGTTGTTTTGAAGGTTAAATTGATCAAAAACTAGTAATTATGAGATAAAAATATTATTCAAGTGAAAAGAGTGAAATTTTAGTTTAAAATCATACCCTAAGATTTTTGGGGTTTTGAAGAATTTATCAAGAAATTGTTAAAAAAAAGGGGTGAATTCTTATCTTAAATCCGTAATAAAACCAAGAAATATATGTTAATCTAACTTCCCAAGCTCCCACAAGCCTCACTTTTAACCTCACAAACTATTTAGGGTTTAACTCTCAAAGGGCAAGATGAAAAATGAGTAAAATGACCCCAAAACTATTTATAAGTGCAGAAAATCTGCACTAAAATGAACCAAAAAGCTGCAGTTTTTTTTCTTTGTTAAAGTCCACTCCGGACTTTGATAGGGTGCCCGAAATTCGTTCGGAGTCCGATACATTCAAATGAACTATGCAACCATACTAAATTTGATGTTCCGAACGCGATGGCGATATCATATTTTCAAAAAAACATCATTTCCACAAAGTTAACCCCAGAAACCCGAAATTATAATTTTCCAAATTGAGGGTCTAAATGAGATTTAAAAGCCATAAAATCATACCAAACATGCTGACACCCTAAAATCAACATTCTAGATCTGCTGGCGAATTTGGATTTTCCATCCGAGGTTGTTTTGATTAAATGTGGGTCCCACACCCCATATTTTTAATTTTCCAACTTTCCAACCAATAGGTCGAAATGAGCTCGGGCGTACCGGGACCAGAACCAAAGGTCTGTATAGCCTAAAATCGATATTCCGGAGCTGTTAGTGCAATCCATTTGGCCATCCATCGCACGAATCAAAAGATATCCACATAAATCCAAAATAAGGCTCTCGAAGCCATTAAAAACCACAATATTGCATAAATGATACCAAAATGCATCGAAAATCATGTCAATCACTCTCACATCTCAAAAATATCATGATGCAACTACGAAAAGGGGTAAAATAGTCAAATCACACAAAGTCACAAATTTCACTTATTTCATCAAATTTTTAGGTCGTTACATGAGGGAAAGATAGATCACCTGGTTGGTGATGGTTCTGTGGCTATGGAAGATTGAACAACATTTAATATTTGTTAGTAATAGTAATATAATGAATAAATATTTAAATAGTTGTTCTATTTTATTAGTACATTTATTTTAGTCATATTATCACAAGTTTCATAGTAATTTATTTTTAATTTGATCTTACACATTTTAATATTGCAATCTATTGTATGCTTACGAAAAAAAATAATTTGCTCATTAAATTATTGTTTTAATTTATCATAAAATATAGTTCACCGGGTTATGTCTATAGAGAAGTATTTAATCAAATTACTTATAAGTTTTCTATGACATGAACTAACTATTATTATTGATATCGTTTTCTCAAGGAGTGCGTGAAAAAGAAATTTTAGTACTTGTGACTTTCTATTAATACTTACCATGAAAGTGAACATCACTCATTTGATTGCTCAAATTTATTATACTACTTAGTGTTGACTTTGTAGTTTATCCATTATTGAAATTTAATTTTGTGTATTTCATTTTATTTAAAGATATAAATAATTTTCAAAGCAAGTTGTACAATTATGAAGACATTTGCTTAATTGTTTCTGGTACAACACATACAATATTTAAAAATGAGAAATATTTTTCTCATTTAAATATGGGCAAAATAAATGTTATTATGATTTCTGGTAATACTAATTTGATTGAAGGCTTCGGAAGAGCCATTATAATTTTGCTTAAGGGAGTTGAACTCATCATAAATAATGCTATATTTTCTCCTAAGTCTCGGAGAAACTTGTTGAGTTTTAAAGATATCCATGAAAACGGTTATCATATCAAGACTGTGGATGAGTTGAATCATGAATATCTTGGTATTACCAAAGATGTCTCAAGGCAGACATGTTTTATAGAAAAGTTTCCTGCTTTATCTTCTAGCTTGTATCGGACAAAGATTAGTGCGATTGAGACATATAATTTCAATATTTTTAAACTGTAGCACGATCGATTGGGACACCCTAGATCTATAATGATGAGACAAATTATAGAAAATTCAAATGGGGATCCATTAAAGAACATGAAGGTTCTTTCAAATTATGAATTTTCATGTATTGCCTGTTATCAAGGCAAACTAATTGTGAGGCCATCACCAACTAAAGTTGGGATTGAATCCCCTGCTTTCTTAGAACGTATACAAGGAGATATTTATAGACCTATTCACCCACCTAGTGGGTTATTTTGATATTTCATAGTCTTAATAGATTCTTCTTCAAGATGGTCCCACGTGTGCCTATTGTCATCTCGCAACTTGACATTTGCAAAATTATTGGCACAAATAATACGATTACGAGCACAGTTTTCTAATAATCAGATCAAGTCTATTCGCCTTGATAATGCTGTAGAGTTTTCATCCAAGCATTTAATGATTATTGTTTATCAATTGGGATAAAAGTTGAACATTCGGTAGCTTATTTTCACAATCAAAATGGCCTTGCTGAGTTGTTAATTAAACGTTTGCAATTGATAGCAAGACCATTGCTTATGAAAACTAAGTTGTCCACCTCTGTTTGGGGTCATGCTATTTTGCATACTGCAACACTTGTTCGTCTCAGACCGATAAATTATCATAAATTTTCGCCATTACAGTTGGTTTTGGGTCAAGAGCCTAATATATCTCATTTGAGAATTTTTGAATGTGCTGTGTATGTGCCTGTGGCACCACCACAACGCACTAAGATGCCCTCAAAGAAGGTTAGGAATATATGTTGGGTTTGAATCACCCTTTATTATTCGCTATCTTGAACCATTAACTGGAGATATGTTTACTGCTCGATTTGCTAATTGTCGTTTGATGAGACTGTTTTCCTAAAATTAGGAGGAGAAAATAATAAAATCAAAAGAGAAATTTTGTGAAAAATCCATCACTATCTCATCTTGATCCACGCACTTTTATTTGTGAGCAAGAGGTACAAAAGATTATTTACTTACAGAAAATTACAAATCAAATGCCAGATGTATTTACAGATTTAAAAGGGATTACAATATCATACATTCCTGCAGTGAATGTCCGAATACGAATTGAGGTTCCTGTAGGACTATCTACTAATGTCGTGGCTAATGAGTCCAAAGAACGCTTGAAGCGTGGTAGACCATTGGGTTCTAAGAATAGAAATCCTAGAAAAAATAGTTAAGATGACACTACGAAAGAATCTCATATGAAAGTTCAAGAGTTGAACAATTTTGATATCCTTGAAGGAATCAATAAGCCTAAACCTCAAGAAAATAAGAAATTATCCATAAATACAAGTAATGGTGAAACTAATTTGAATCGATCAAAAATAGTGGTGGACTGTGTATTTGCATATAATGTTACAACAAAAATCATGCAAGATAGCGAGAATCGAACCTCAGTTATTCACAAAATGTCGACAAAGAAATGACTTGCTAAAATGGCAAGAAGCAATTCAATCTGAGTTGAATTCACTTGTCAAGCGTGAAGTTTTTGGACCCATTGTTCAAACACCAAATTGTATTAAACCTGTTGACTATAAATGGGTCTTTGTGCATAAAAGAAATGAGAAAAATAAAATACAAAAATATAAGGCATGCCTTGTTGTACAAGGATATTCACAAAGGCCTGGTGTCAATTATGAAGATACATACTCACCAGTTATGGACGGAATAACATTACGTTATCTCATTAGTTTCACTGTTCATGAGAGGCTTGAAATGCATTTGATGAACGTGGTTACAGCCTACCTTTATGGATCCCTTGATAATAAAATATACATGAAAATACCCGAAGGATATAAAATGCATGAGGTACTCGGGAAATGTATTCAATTAAATTGCAAATATCATTATATGGTTTGAAGCAATCTGGACGCGTGTGGTATAACCGTTTTAGTAAGTATTTATCTAAAGAAGGTCATATAAATAATGAAATTTGCCCATGTGTTTTTATAAAGAAAACAACATCGAAGTTTGTTGTACTTGTTATTTATGTTGATGACATAAATCTTATTGGATCCAATAGAGCTTCAAAGGGCAATTGATTATTTAAAGAAGGAATTTGAGGTGAAAGATCTTGAAAGGACAAGATTATATTTTGGTTTGCAAATTAAGCATTTGATAAACGGTATCTTTGTCCATCAATCTACCTATACAGAAAAGGTTTTGAAAAGATTTTATATGGATGGAGAACATCTATTAAGTACTCCAATGGTTATTTGATCACTTGATGTGACTAAGGATCCATTCCGATCTTAAGATAAGAACGAGGAAATTCTTGGTCCCGAAGTATCATAGCTTAGTGCAATCGGTGTAGTAATGTATCTTTCTAACTCTACAAGGCCTGATATAGCCTCTTCTGTTAATTTGTTAGCAAGGTATAGTTCTCCTCCTACTAGGAGGCATTAGAATGGAATCAAACACATTTTGCGGTATCTAAATGGGACTACCAACATGATTTATTTTATGCTAAAGATTGCAGTCTCGATCTTGTTGGTTATGCTGATGCAGGGCATTTATCTGATCCACACAAAGTTCAATCTCAAATAGGCTATGTATTCATCTGTGGGGGTACTGCCTTATCTTGGAGATCTATAAAGCAGTCTATTGTGGCACTTCAGCAAACCATGTGGAGATAATAACTATTCATGAAGTAAGACGAGAATGTGTGTGGTTGAGATCCATGATACATCTCATTCGAGAAAAATGTGGTCCAGAATGCAGCAAACTACCCACAATTTTATATGAAGATAATGCAGCATCCATAGCGCAATTAAAGGGTGGATTCATAAAAGGAGAGAGAACAAAACACATTTCGCCAAAACTTTTCTACACGTATGAACTTAAGAAGAATGGTGATATCGATGTGCGACAGGTCCGTTCAAGTGATAATTTAGCAGACTTATTCACCAAAGGATTGCCGACCTCAACATTTGAGAAGATGATATATAAGATTGGGATGCGACATCTCCGAGATGTTAAATGATGTTTTAATCAGGGGGAGTAAAGACCCATTGCACTCTTTTTTCCTTAGTCAAGGTTTTGTCCTATTAGGTTTTCCTTGATAAAGTTTTTAATAAGGCGGTTGAAAAATAAAATGTATATTACAAGTTATGCATTATTAGAGTTTCTTTTTATTTTGTGTTGGACATCCAAAGGTAAGTGTTAAGAAATATTCAGTAGTGTGGATGTCTTCCCCGATTCTCAACAGTGTCTTCAAATGAAAACTTTCATGCATGAACCAATAATTCTAATTGATTATAGTGTAGGCAAAATTACCTATAAAAGGTATGTCTTTATTTCATTTTGTACATAGACCTGATATTAATAAAAAGCTTTACTATTCATTCCTCAATTTTTTATTTTTACATTTATGAGTGTATAGAACTCAAACTCATTAGTAATGTCTAAAATTTGTCAGATTTCCAAACGGGGCCTAAGTAGCCCCTCACATTTCGTTATAAACGTTAAAGTTGATAGATAACAAACAACCACATGAGTATGAAAAGAAAAACTTTGAAAAATAACTTGACCAAAGATTAATCTATTACTATTATTTATAAAATCAAAGACATGAGCAGATAGATCCACACAAATGTTTTATAACGTTGACAAGATCTTCATTAATGTTGACGTGGTAATTATAACACAGCATATTCCTAGGTAGAAAAACTGGTTGTCTATATGTAATTACATATACTACATATATATATATATATACTACAATAGTTATATACTAATTTATAAAACATATAAACATGTATACATTAAATATACACGTCTATAGAAGATATATACACAAATATACGCACCATTCAATATATATGTACTACTTTAAGTAAAACATATACTACAATATATGTATATACTACAATATATATATAGTTATATACTAATTTATAAAATATATACACATGTATACATTAAATATACACGTCAATAGAAGATATATACCCAAATATACGCACCATTCAATATATATGTACTACTTTAAGTAAAATATATACTACAATATATATATATAGTTATATACTAATTTATAAAACATATACACATGTATACGTTAAATATATACGTCTATAGAAGATATATACACATATATGCGCACCATTCAACATATATGTACTACTTTAAATAAAATATACTACAA
>NC_061119.1:19561329-19595794 GCF_002878395.1 Capsicum annuum | reverse complement strand
TATATACTACTTTAGAAGATATATACACACATATACGTACCATTCAATATATGTACTACTTTAAATAAAATATACTACAATATATATATATACTACAATATATACACACATTATATATATAGTTATATACTAATTTATAAAACATATACACATGTATACGTTAAATATATACGTCTATAGAATATATATACACATATATACGTACCATTCACTATATATGTACTACTTTAAATAAAATATACTACAATATATTATTATATATATAGTTATATATTAATTTATAAAACATATACACATGTATACGTTAAATATATACGTCTAGAGAAGATATATATATACACATATATAAATTAATAATACTTGATAGTAAATTAATAATATATTAAAACTAATTTATAATTAAATCCATTTTTAAAAAAAAATCGGGGCCGGGTCGGGCTGGTTAATCGGTGGATCCTAACCGGGCTTAGTCCGGACCGAGTTAACCGAGCCCAAATCAATAAAAAACCCAGCCTGGTACCTGATACCCTAAAGTCCTAGGGCTTATCGGATCGGGTAAAATCAAGCCGGTTTTGTAAGTGGCCCAGGCTGGGCCGAATCAGCACGGCCCGTTTGACACGCTTAATATGTATATATTGGCAATATTGACCCATTCACTTGCAAGGCGGATCGAGTTGGTTTAGTATGTAATCTTATAAATGAAGGGTCTCAAATTTAAAATTTCGTATGTTTTAGTTTTTTAATCGAGTTCAACATGTTAAACTTATGTACTATGAGTCTATGATTTATCTCTCATATATGATTTATAATTAATATATTATATTCAAGCAAAGTTTACCTTATATGTCCTGGAATATAACAATTGTAGGTCCCTCGTCAACAACAAAAAAGCATTGACCCATTCACAAATAATATAAAGACCAGAAAAGTATATACAAAGATTTGGTCCCTAAATCAAGCAAAGACGTGGGCGCAACTGGCAAACATATTATACTAAGGGTCTAATTAAGTTCTTTGTATTATAGTGTATAATAATTTGTTGTACTATCAAGTCAGTCAATTTAATCCATAACTCAATACAAATTTAGAATTTAGAATTTAAATTTTATAGGTTTCAAATTTTAGGACAATGACTTAATTGTGACAAATGTTAATCATGATTGAGTTCAAAATTTAATATTTATAGATATATATTTATTAATTTCTTAACACATAAATAAAAATTTGATAAAAAAATCTAGGAGTTACCTACATCATGTATTTTTTCATAAACTGACATATCAACGTGATATATAGAACATCACTTGTTTTAATCGATTAAATTACACTAAACAGTCATTGCACACTAGTGGATCGGATGAAGAAACGTTACTTGTAAATTTACGGAACCCATTAACTTTCGATCCAATTTTGTATCTATACAAAATATTCATTAAATATCTATATGTTAAGTACTTGAAGTAATATTCATAAACTTTAAATTCAGAATTCGCTTTAACTACTTAATTTCTTTTAATTTTCTTTGTGGAAAACTAAGATGTATCAACTGAACTTGGATTTCTTCAAATTTGGAACAATTCTTTTATTTTTTTTATTTTTTTTCTTAATTTAAGAAGAAAAGGTGAGAAAAATAGATGTGTCAACTTAAAGCAAAGGTGGGTGGAGTCGTCGTCATTATAAAGCCAAGTCACATGCATGCAGAAAATGTAAAAGAGAAACTAAAGTGGGAGAACATATCTCAAATTAGAAGTTACTTCAATGCTACTTATTCCATATATTCCCACTCATATATTCCATGTTCTCCTTTATTTGGAAATTAAATAAATTATGGGTATATATGCTTGGTACTAGAAAAAATATGCTTCACGGAAAATACTTTTAAAAGAATTAGAATAACAAAAACATATTTAGTGAAATTTTATAAGTATAGAAAAAGATGGTGCGTACGCGGTATTAACCAACCTAGTGAACATCGGCGGACTCGGGATCAGAGGCGAACCCATGTGGTTAATCGAGGGTGCACGTGCACCCGGTAACTTTTAAAAAAATCATATATATATGTATATATATCCTACTAAAGAGTTAATATATATAATTGTGCACCCTCAATAACAAAAAAATGTCTGGGTGCACTGGTTTTGAACTCATATGCTAGCATCTTTTGGGCCCGGATGTTGCGGGTTCGATTCTTGATGAATGCCCCCTTTTTTTTTCATTTACCTAACATAGTAACATTTAATTGCCACCAGCTCAGCTGCCCCACAGCATCGAAAGTGCAATTTCAATTCTCCATTTGACTCCCCTAAATTCCAAGCCCTATTCTGTATTTCCCAAATTCACCCAAAAGCCAAACTCTCTGGAAAGTGGAAACTAGAATTACAATTTCAATTCTCCATTTGACCCTAACAGGTATACATCTCTTCCTTTTGTTTTTTTTGTTTTTGTTTTTTTATTTAACTTTGGATAATGTTAAATCATAAATGTTTTTAATATTTATTTGTTGCTTGAAAGTTAGTGTGTAAAATTTATTTGTATTTTTTTTCTTATTTCTATTTAAGTTTATAAACTTTGATTAAAAATAAATAATTAATTTTATTTATATTCTCGATGAATTTTTTATTTTGTAGAAATTTGTTATTGATTCTTGTGAATTGAAAATTTGAAATTGATAGATATTATTCTCATCAACCAAGTTCTAGTTTCAAAGACAATTCTCATTGCCTTATCAAAAGCAGAAAAAGGGAAAAAAAAAAAAGCTTCAAGGTCCATTATATTTAAGCACAAATTACAAATAAAGCGTGAGATTTAACAAAAATAAGCATAAAGGAGAAAAAATATAAACATATGTCTAGTTCAAGACTAATAATATAAGCATGAATGACAAATATATGAACACAAAAATTATTTTTTTTAATTAAGTGAAATATCAATTGGTTAGTGTTCGTATCTCCAGAAAAGCCTCATTGAAAGTATATCTTATAAATTAGAACCTAAACTACACATTAAACGATGCGAGCGATCAACACAAATTTGAGTCTTTATTCAGAAATTATGCGGGCCTTTGACAGTAATGGTGCACCCCCAGACTTCAAATCCTGGGTTCGCCTCTGCTCGGGATTTGAGAATAACGGAGGCACCACTGACTTTAGTTTGGCGTTGTTGTATAGCTAGCCAGACACCTAGGTTCGAACTCAAGCCGGCCACCCACACTCGTATAAGAGCCAGGGGGGCATAACAACCAGCTACGCTAATTTAACTAATATGTTTGTGGGGTTCTTTTAAAATAGATGTTAGTTCTTCAAGGTATATACACATATGATGCATAAAAAAATTTGAGGTTTAACGTGTGTATGTACACTTGCAATTAATGGTTAGGTCCGTCCCTGCTTGTGAAGGAAGAGGATTGTTTTCGATGAACACTTGACTCAAATAAAATATATCACGACATGTATGAAAATAAAATATAATAAAACAATAATATTTTCTGCTTATATATCAAACATAAAATACATAATTACTCCATCTTGTTCGAGTTTTGCAAAAAGACACCTAAACTTTAACTTCGACCTATTACCCCACGATTCTTTTTTATTTTGTTGCAAACACACCATTTTTCGCTGAATCTCAGTCACAACAAGGAGAGTGAAATACACGCACCAATCAGGTGTTGCCACGTGTCAAATACGTTTAATTTCATATATTTTTATTTTTTAATACAATTTTTTTTTTATTTAATTTAACACCCCACCCCACCCCCTCTTTCCCCCCACCCCCAATCCAACACCTCCACCTCCCCCTCGCCGCCTCATGTCCAGCACTCTTCCCGTCCAGTTTTTTTTTGTTCAAATCAATTCAAAAATTAGTTTTATGATTGAATTGAGTTTTAAAGATAGTTAAATGAGCATTAGTGAAGCTTTAATGGAGGAGCTTTAATGGAGCTTTAAAAAAAAAGCTTCAATGAAAGAGGTTTAATGGTGACATTGTGTTGAAGAGTTTTAAAGGTGTTGAAGAAGATATTGTGTTGAAGAAGAAATGGTGGGTAGTTAAATGATATGATTTAATTGCAAAATGGAGCTTTAATGATATTATTTAAAAAAAAAAAAAAAACTTCAATGGAGGAGCTTTAATGGTGGCATCGTGTTGAAGAAGAAAGGGTGGGGTTTTGGTGATAATGATGATGTTGCTATTGTGGGCGTAATTGATGTTGTTGAGTGATGGTGATGAAGAAGAAGTTAGGAAAGAAGACAATGGTGGATGAGAGGTTGTGGGGGTGGGGGATATGAAATAATTTTTAAAAATAAATAAATATCAATTTTTTTTTAAAAAAAAAGAATATAAATTATATATTAAATTATTTTACATGTGACAGCTTGTAATTGGTCAAAAAAATCAAATTTAAGCTCTTGCACGTGCCTGTGGAGTGTGTATACAAGCAGGGGGTCAAAATAATGTGTTTGCAATGAAATAAAAAAGAACCTGAGGTAATAAATCGAAGTTAAAGTTTAGATATCTTTTTACAAATTTCAGACAAAATCAAGAGGGTAATTATGTATTTGTTAAAAAAAAAAAAAAAAGTCAGGAGCGGGGCGGGAGCAGGGTGTTAAGTATGGGAAGAGAAAATTAATATGGAATTCTATTTATATAACTTATCTTTCTTATTCCTGTTAGGAAATTATTTTCCTAATATTGAATGAGCTTATTTTTCATAGAAAGTATTTTTTTAAAAATATATTTAAGAAAAATCCTTCTACGAGACACATCTTGCGTTGTCACAAATATACATTTGCAATGGCGGCGTATACTTTCTTTGTGCGCTACCAATATGTTTAAAAATTCAGAAATAACATAATTATCTCCTTAATTATGAGTTTCATACTAATAGTTTCATAATTACATAATATAGTAAGTTGTATTTTATATTTTTGCAAATTGTAGCTACAAAAATACAAATACATATGTTTTTTACTGACTTTATGATCGATATGTATATATTTTGTATTTTTGCAAATCGTTGCTACAAAAATAAAAATATATACAAATATATATGCTAAAAAATGTAATTTGATAAAAATGTTGCTATTTTTTGTAATTTAATACTTATATATGCTACTAAATTTAGTATTTTTGAGAAAGTTAAAATCTGCAATTCATAATTTTAAAAATGTAGATGCTTAATCTATCAAACTTAAATATTGACTTTAATAGCGATACCAAAAATTTGGCTTAGTAATCTCCTAGTCAATGCTGACTCGATCTATCTCATCCTCCCATATAGCTATCCAAAAATAAGAAAAAGAATAAAATATAAAGTAGAAATTCGAAAATAAGTAGTGATGCCCTATGTTTCATGTTTTCGAGCAAAGTATACTTGAATAACTCATCAAACTCAAAGATATTTTTAGTTTGTTAAAGAAAAATAAGTATCATCTACTAATTTTTAAATAATCTTAATTTATCATAACTACCAAACACGGGATATTGAAATTGAATAACATGTCAAACACAAGATATATTTTTTAAAAAGAAAAATAAGTTGTTTCCACGTCTAAATTTGGACCAAATGTATGGACATTTTAATTCCATAGTTTCTTTATCTTTTTTCTTTTTCGTTTCCCACTCGATGTTTGGTATCTGCATTTGAGTCTTGATAAATTCAGCTCATGCATCGCAATGACTCATTCTGAAAGTGGCGCTCCCAACATGATTTTTTCCATATTCAGGACTCGAATCCGAGATATCTGATTAAGAATAAAGTAGTCCCATCATTACATCACAACCCATGTTAATCATAGTTTCTTTATCATATGATCACGAATAACGAGAATTATGTACATAGGAGGACAAAACAAATGAACCCATTTTTCCTATCGAAAGAAGAAAGAAAGAGAATGGTGACTTTTTTCCTTACTGACAAGTGACTTTTAGCTTTTTTTTCGCACATAGGAAATTATTGGAGAATAATATCGGGGATAGAATGAGAACTTTCCCTTGGTTATGTCTATTAAGTGTCGATTTTTTCATACTTAGATATGTAGATAGATTCATATAGAGATCATTAAATAGATCTATTGAGAAATAAATATAATCTGATTAGTTCTACTCAAACTTACCAAGTATCAATTACACTAATGATAATTATCTAACATATAGAGATCGGTAATAAATCTATTGAGAAATGGATATAATTTGATTAGTTCTAATCAAACTTATCAAGGATCAATTACACTAATGATAATTGGCTATCGATAATGGAAAACAATTAGTAATTATTTATTGAAACTATTGAAATTGAAACTAAAAAAGTGTTCATGAAATTCTTAGAAACTATATTTCCTCAATAATGAAATTTATATATTCCGTAAAATAAGAGGGAATCTCTGTTTAACTTTCCTATTAGCAAAAAGAATTTTAGTCTTATCTTATTCTATTAACAATTTCTTTTTATAAGAAGGCATTTAATGAGAGATTCTATAGATAGAACTATAGCTGAAATTATAACAATTTTTTTAAAATAAAATCTAAAATCTCAAGATAAATTTTAAAATTTTAGAAAAACTTCAAATTTATTTTCAACCTAAAAATTATTTATTCTTTTTTTTCTGAGTCAAATTTTAGGATTTGTAGTTTCTTGTCAAAAGTTTTTGCTAAAATTTAGTAATGGTGTATTAACAATTTGTTTTTATAAGAATACATTTAATGAGAGATTCTTGAGATAGAATTATAGTTGAAATTATAATTAATTTTTTTTTTTTATAAAATACAAAATCTTGTGGTAGATTTTAAAAGAACTTCAAACTTAGATTCCGACTTAAAAATCACTCATTCTCTTTTATTTTATTTTTTTTCAGACTTTAGAATTTGTATTTCTTGCCAAAAGTTTTTGCTAAAATTTAGCAATGGTGTATTAACAATTTTTTTTCATAAAAATGCGTTTAATGAGAGATTCTGTTGATAGAATTATAGCTGCAACTATAACTTAAAAATATTTTTTATAAAATAATAAAATCTTAAGGTAAATTTTAAAAGAACTTCAAACTTATTCAGCCTAAAAATCACTTATTCTCTTTTTTTTTTTAATCCAGATTTTAGGATTTGTAGTTTCTTGCCAAAAGTTTTTGCTAAAATTTTAGTAACAAAGTTTTTAACCAAACAAAGTCTGCCAATTTTTCAATCTAAAACTACTTGCCATATATGACGAAAATGCCCAAATGTGTACCAAAATGGAGTTGCCCGGGAATATTCTTATTCCCTCCACCGTGCAAACTTAATCCTTTTAACGGTAACTTCCACCATTCGTTTCCCGTTAAATCCTAAAGCCCACCGTTAGGAACTCTGTCACTCTCACCGTTAAGGTCCCACAATTCCAACATCATACCCAATAGAATCCCTCCACGTGTACCGGATGTTTATAACATTCGCTTCCTCCTTAGAATCTTCCCTCTTCAGAAAAAAAAAAACAAAAAATTAAAGATGAAACGTCAGAATCGTGCATTTAGTTTCGCCGTAAAAATTGTAAATATTTGAAAAAAATTAGTTTTCGTTTTTAAATGAAATGATACTCCACATTCCTTTTATTTGTTCCATTTTCTTTTTTTATACTCAAGTATATAAATTTTGATCAGTATTTTAACATGTATTTCATAATCAAATAGAAAAAAATTTAAATTATAATTTATAATAATTTTTAAATATTTAAACTTTAATTTAATAATTAAATTAATCTAATCTAATTTGACTTTAAAATTTAGTCAAATTGACTCACGAAAAATGAAGAAAACAAATAAAAGGAGTGAAGGAAATAATTGGAAAGTTTAAGATTTTTGAAATAAAATTTATAAATTTAAACTTACATAAAAATATTTTGAATATTGATACCTTAAATATTTAAAAACATATCAAAAGATTTTGATTAAATTTAGATCCTAAAATTTTGAATACAAATCTATACATAGATTTTGATTAAAAAAATTAGATTATAAAAATTTTAGTTATGTCACATAAATTAAATTTAAATTATATAAAATTCAAAAGCGTCAAATAAATTGAACTCTACTAATAAATATACGTAAGGATTGTGCTTTTTTTTTTCTTTCTTTATTATTATTATTATTATTATTATTATTATTATTATTATTATTATTATTATTTTTGTTATTTTAAGCTTAAAAGGTGCTTAATTGGCATAAGTGTTGAGCGGGAAGAAGGAAGGAAACGCGTTTTACAGCTTCATCAAAGAAAGAAGAGCTCTGTCCTTTACTCAACTTTCTAGGTTATATCCTCTTTCTCTTTTTTTTCTCTCTGTTATTCATTTCTATAAATACTAGTACTACTCTCTCTCGCTTCTGCCGTTGTTCATACGCTTTCATTTTTATAGATCTGAGCTGTGTGCTTTTTCCCACCGACGCTCTTACGCCTTCATCATTGTTGCTTCTCAGGTATTAATAGTTTTCTTCAACGCATTTTCAGTGATTCTTCAGTAAATATGTTTGTTGATCTTCATTTTCCGAGTTTCAAAGCATTCATTGGCATTTTCTGCACTTTTTGTTGATATATTTTGTTTTCTTATTTCAATTCATTTCCACTTTTTTGAAGTTTTTTGTTTGATTTTTCACTTTTTGTTATTTTGTTCTTCGCCAATGCGCGAGTGATACTTCGGTAAATGTGTTTGATTATCTTTTTTTGGTCGTTTTTCTACTAATGCTTTTAGGGATCGGTTACTTCACGGCATTTCCCTACAGTTTTGCTGATTTATTTGGTTTTTTTATTTCACTCGGTTTTTTTTGTTCTTCGTCGGTGGAGTAATGTCTTCGTAGTTTATGCTTTAAGGACTTAATTTCCTTATTCATTTTCCATTTTTTGAAGTTTTAATTTATGCTTTTACTGATCGTTTCCCTATTTTTTTTTTTTTTGTCGGTTTCACTCTGTTTTTACTCTTTGTTCTCTATTTTAGGCATTGATTTATTTTCTGAAGCTTTTTGTCGTTTTCTCCGTGTGTATTTGTGTGTGTGTGTGTGTATATATATATATATATATATATATATATATATTTCATGTATTGTACGTGTTTTCGGCACTTCATTTCGTCTAGTATTGAATGTTTTCTGCTCTGAGTTCTGCACGTATTTTATGAATTCATGAACGGAAATATCGTGAGTGATTTTTGGCATGTCATCGACTCTACTTAACCGGAATTACTGGCAATTTTTCTGTTAGCTTCTTCTGAAGCTTACTTGCTACTTGAATAGCCCTTACTGAGAGCTTTTGTTCGATATATACATCCGCATCTACCTAGCAAGTTCCTGTTTTTTTCTCCTTGTTAGAACTTAAACGTTAACAATAGTTTGGTAATTCGAGCAACTAGCATTGCATACTAGAGCTAAAATGCAATGAATCTGGCTTTGCTGGTTGTACCTATTGATCAGCACTGTATATTATAACCTCTATGTCGAATGTATATCCTATTCTTATATTGTATATTAGAATAAGGTCTTTTTCTTTGTCTGCAGGAAGATAATGATTGTTGATGTTATAGGAATATAAATCCTGTCTTGAACTGAAGGTCTGTTAGGTCTGCATATGCTCCACCTTCCCCAGACCTCACTTTGTTGTTAGATATATAGTTGTTGTTGTTGTATAGATATAAATCCCAAGTGATGTTTCCTGGCTGTTTAAATTTTGTTTGTTTCATTCCGAGTCTGGGTCACTGGTCTATAAATATACATATATTTCTTACCGGTTATTTTGTTGGACAACGTTGTTTGATGCCTCAGCTCCAATTTTTTTTTCCATACCTATGGAGATTCTTACGTGCTACTAATACCTTGATGTCCAGCTAGCAATTATGACTCCACCCATCGAAACTCCAGTCAAGGCTTCAGTTCCACAGAAGTTCTCCATTCCACCTCTTAATGAAAGAATACTCTCTTCTATGACAAGGAGATCGGTTGCAGCTCATCCTTGGCATGATCTCGAGATAGGTATTTTACACATTCTGTGAAGGACACAACATCCTGTTTCTCATTTTGCAAAGAAATATCTTCTGGAATATTCATGATTAAAAATTTAAGATTTGCTGCAGGACCTGATGCCCCACAGATTTTTAATGTGGTAAGGATTCTTTGTATTTCTTCAAAGCTTTGGAACTGATATGTAATACGTTCAGAGGTGAAGCCAGGATTTCAACTAAGGGGATTCAATATTCAAAGAAAACTTAGTCGAAGGGGGTTCAATACCTACTATAACAACATAAAAAATAATTTTAATCATGTATAAATAGTATATCTTTCCGTCGAAGGGGATTCGGCCAAACCCCCTTAAAGAAGGATGGCTCCGCCTCTGAATAGGTTGCACCTTCATATCATTTATCGAATTAAGCAATTTATGCTTCACAGATAAGCTGAACAGTTGCTCAACATGTTTAGTTCTTCTTAATATTTATCTTAAGTGATATTAAATCCAAAATATTTTGTAGATCTTTGAGATTTTTATGAGCAAGAAAGTATGATTGGTCTTCTAGGACAACAACAACAACAACCCCAGTGTATTCCCACATAGGGGGATCTGGGGAAGGTAAGATGTACGCAGTCCATACCACTACCTCCGAAGAAGTAGCAAGGCTGTTTCCGATAGACCCCCGGCTCAAGATGATTGGTCTTCTAGGACGATGCTGTAAATTCTTGTTTAGTAGATGATACCTTAGATCAGCTGACAATCTGAGCCAGCCGAAATATCTGCAAGAATTCTTCTTTTGCCCCCACTCTGAATTTATGCTGTCCTATTTAACTGGTGCTTTGTGTCTCTAAAATTTTGATTGCTGTTTAAGGTGGAACTTTCACCTAGCTACCTTAGTACTTACCAGATGCTCATATATGGTTGAAGTTGTTATGTTAACTGATATATATTTATATGGTTAATGTTATAGTTCATGGTTAAGAAATTTTTTTGTATGTAACCTACCAATTGGTTGGTGCAGGTGGTTGAGATCAGTAAGGGGAGCAAGGTGAAGTATGAACTTGATAAAAAAACTGGACTGATCAAGGTACAAGTGGCATATTTCGAAATGAGTAGAATTATGAAAGTTTTAAACTAGTTATCTGAAACACTCTGTCGTTCCAGGTCGATCGTGTTCTTTACTCATCAGTTGTATACCCCCATAACTATGGGTTCATCCCTCGTACACTCTGTGAGGACAGTGACCCTCTGGATGTCTTAGTCATCATGCAGGTGAGCTGATGATCCTTTCCTATTGTCCCTGATAAACAGCACAGTGCATATAGTAGCTGATCATTGAACTGCATCTCAGAGTCTAAGAACTTGTAACTAAGTCTTATGTTTTGATCATTGAACTGCATCTCAGAGTCTAAGAACTTGTAACTAAGTCTTATGTTTATGCAAGGGTGAGACTAAATACAGTTAGATTGTAATCTAATCCACTCTTTAAAATCTAAATACAGTTAGGTTGTAATCTAATCCACTCTTTAAAATCTAATGCCAGTGCTGGAGACTGAAAAGCTGATCTGATCCTGTGTTAGATCTTATTTTAGGCATTTGTGATCTCAGTATTTGTTTGGAATAAAGTAGTATTAATTTTAAGATAGGTTTTTGACTTCAAATAACTTTCTCTAATATAAAATCAATTCAATCTCTCCTTAATGCAAAATTATGTGGACATTCTGTTACCCTTTGTTGACTTCCCTAATATATGCTTTTGATCTTATATGTTCTATAGCTGTTGATCTTTCTTAAGAAGTCATGCCTACAATAGTTTACTAGTGCAGTGCATGGGTCTCAAGAAAGTGGACTATTTTAACCGTTTGTGGCCTTTGCAATGCATACAGCATCTAGCAAATCAAGGAAATTAGGCTTTAGTGCTATGAACTGTCCTTTAAGTTTTAAGAGGATGCCCATCTTCCGTTATTTCTCCTCTTTATTCTTACCATGTTAATTTACAGGAGCCTGTTCTTCCTGGTTGCTTTCTTAGGGCTAAAGCAATTGGTCTTATGCCCATGATTGATCAGGTATTATATATCTACATTACAAGTAAATTTGTTTCTCCAATCTCCCCATGTACCAACTCTAGTCAGAACTACAGGGAGAAAAGGATGACAAGATAATTGCTGTCTGTGCTGATGATCCTGAATATAAGCACTACACTGATATCAATGAGCTGCCACCCCATCGTTTGGCTGAGATCCGTCGCTTCTTTGAGGATTGTATCCTTTTCCAAAATCACAAATCTTAAGAGCAGCATGTATTTTATTTCCTATGTTTATCTATTTTCATTAGTGTTTTTTTACGAAAAAGAATTTGAGTATATGGTTTGGTCCTTGACGAATGTGCCAGACAAGAAAAATGAAAACAAGGAAGTTGCTGTTAATGACTTTCTTCCAGCTGCCAAAGCCTTCGAAGCAGTCCAGCATTCCCAGTAAGTAACACCTACCACCTTTTCAAACATTATCAGAGGTTCAATTTTTCTCCCTTCTGCAGTACGTGAACAAATCAACGATAAAATATGTCGAAGATTTAGTACATATGTGTTCAAGATGGTGAATAAGATAATATAACGTCCAGCTGCTTACATACAACGTTCTTTTTCTCAGGGATCTGTATGCAGACTACATCGTGGAGAGCCTGAGGAGATGATAGTCTTTTCATCTAGCACAAGTCGTGAATGGTGGTCAATATTACATTTCTCAAACTGATATACCATATAATAGTACTGCCCTAATATTCTATTATTCCTTCTTCAACATATAACATCTATATACAATATGCTTGTATTATCCACTGCATGGGAAATCACTTCCCTTCCATACAGTCCATGATGATGACGAAAAGGAAACTTTCACGTTTCCCTTCGTCAAATTTTGTAAGATTTGAACGATCTCTCAATTGTCCGGTTTATGAAATGGATGATATACAAAGTTAAGTGTGTGTGTGCGCTCTCTGTTCTGTTCCTTAAGCTTAATAGCTTCTAAATTGCACTAATTGCTCTCTATTTGATCTGTCCAATCTTGTATTATTCGATTAACTGATTTGATAAATATTTTATATAGTTATTAGTGGAAGACTAGTTATTTTATTCATCTATGAGAATCACTTTTTTTTTAATAATAAAGCACACCTTTTATCGTCCAAGGAAAATCATGAAGTTCTGCGTTAATAGTAGGAAAATTGATGGGAGGGAACTAAAGTTGGTTCGGTTACAGAAGTAAAACTAGCACATTGCAGACTGACAAATTCATCTGCTGTGAGAAGAGCTTCACTATATAATGAGCTTCGTTATAGTGAGACTAAAGTCTCTCTACACGAGTCAGGAGTAAAGTCTATAACAGTACTAAAAAACCCACTAACTAATTATTAACAAACAACCTTGAAGCTAATATTCACGGAATTAATACTTTATGTGGTCACCTACTATGAGCCTTTTTCTCTGACAATCACTTAATTTTGATTTTTAACCTAAAATTTATATTTACTAGATTGAATTACGTTGTGATTTTTGGGTTAAAATCCAAAGTTACGTAACTTTCTGAGAGAAAAATTCACAGTTGAGTGACCATCTGAGATATTATCTCGCATTCATGTTGAAATAAGAACCAAGAAGTAAATTTTAACATAAGTTAAGTACAATGAATTATTTAAAGTTTAATTTCTATGTTCAAAGTGGGAGAAATTTCTCCAATGATAAATAACCATACGTTTTTTCTATCGAAGCACAACTTTATTCTTTCCCTTAAAACAATTAGTCAACTTTCATCGTATCAAACACATATATTGAATAAATAAAGAGTAGTTAAACTTATGACATTGCAAAGATAGAGAGAGGCATTAACTGAATCATCGAAATAAACTTCACCAGATACACCGTCATTATTATAAAAAAAACAAAAAAAAAAAGAATGAACAACAAAAATACGATGAAAAGCCACAAAGAGCTTACTTGAAATTCAATATGAGTTCAACAATAAAAAGCACAACTCATAGGTGTTAAGAATACATCAAATATTAAGCTAAATTGAGATACAATATATTAGCCCACAAATAATTGATCTCATACTATATATATATATATATATATATATATCATCATCAATCAACTAAAAGGTTATATAATGGCAGGATAAATAAGTTTAATACCAAACAAACTAATAACCCCAAGTCAAGAAATTAATGGCAACCTGTAACTTAATATTGATTATAATTAGTTTCGAACGAAAAAACATAAACAAACTAGCAATCAAGTCCCAAACAAAATAGTCTTCACTTGAAGAAGCAACTGCCGCTGCAAAGAGTCCTTGTGAGAGTCATCACTGATCGTCTAATAGCACTGAGTTATCATATTGATGATCGCCGGAATAATTTGCTATTTCAAAAAATTGAACATCGATGTCCATATATATATATATATATATATATATATATATATATATATATATATAAGGACTTGTTTGATTTAGAACAGAGATATTAGAGATTATAATTTCTATCAATGCGAAAAGTTAGATTTAATCATGTCAAATATGGATATACTATACAAAAGAATAATTTAAAATTTATACTAATTTTAGACAATATTAATAATCAAACAAGACTTAGATATAATATCAAATTAAAGAGAAGCATTAACCTGATCATCAGAATGAACTTGATCAAGCTATATTATTTTATTGGACTGCAAAATAATAAAAATTTGCAATAGGTAATTAACTTCTATCACTAAACATGAAACAAAGGTCTATCGATAATCCTCTTTAATTAGTGAATGCCTTGATAAGACTTTTGCTTCCTAAAGATTGATAATAATGTCCAGATATTTTCTTCGAAAAGTCAAACAAAATTTGATTTTTTATTCCTCTTTTGATATAAAATTAAAATTATGATTGTTGTAGAAAAATAATTTTTTAAATAAGTGTGATGAAAAAATCTTTTCAAACAATACGTTTTCTAGTAACTAAATACAATAACATAATTTTATAGAAAATAATTTGTTATAAAATAACTTTCCCCATACCATAGACACATAAATATTAGTAAATAATACATATCAATTAAACTTTTTTTTGATGTTCCTGAAGGTGCTAGAGATTTGGGTACGGGTAAGATCCGACACACTCATCACCTTAAGAATCTCCTTAGAATAAACATCCTACATGTTTCATAAAAATGTAAAGTTAATTTAGAACTATAATATATTCAAATCGAGCCGAGGTACATGTAAATACAACAATCACTCTGCCTTAATTTGAAATAAATTGACGTTAGTTATAAGTATAAATATTTCATTGTTCATATCGTTCCATGTAAATGAATTGTCAAGAACTTTAATAATAGCAAACTTACTCCCTTCACCAGTTGTTGTATAGCTTCCATGAATTTAGCATGAAGATCATCAGTCCATGTTGTGCAAGGTCTTTCGCCTTATAGCTTGATTAATAACACTTGTTTGGTGTGTTTCTTCATGAATCTCTTTCGAGCTTTTTTTACTTCTCATCCTCTCTCTGTTTTGTTCTTCATTATATCCAACAATATTATTGTTGAAAATATCATCAACATTCATTTGATATGTATTTTTTTTTTATTCTTCTCTCGCTTTGTAGTGCCTCGAGACTCCTGGACGTCACACGGTGCTTAGAACCACAAGTGATCCCAAGCTAACCCTTGTTGATACAAGTCTATGTGTGTATCAAGAAATTCCAACCAACACAAGAACAACAAGTTGCTAGTGAATCGAAATAGGCCTCACACGGCTTCACTAGACTTTGAGTTTGTGTTTTGAACAAGAAAATGAGATGAATAACAAGGCAACAATGCTAGTGAATCAAAAGAGCCCCACACGACTTACTAGACTTTTAGATTCAACAATACACTGTTAACAGGATTACAAAAGAGATAGAAACTTGACATATATTATTCAAAGATCTAAGACCCCTAACAATGAGAAAGGACTCTAAGACTAGTGAATATCAACACCAAGTTCTTACTTGGATCAAGAGGAACTCAAAGAACCCCAAGATCCTAGTTTCTAGCCAAGATACAACACAAGGATCACTCTCCTTGTGAAGTTTGGTTTTGGGGCTTCTCAAGTGAAGAGAGAAGTTTACAAAAATTACAATGTAGTTGTTGTCTTAAATATTATGAATGAAATAAGGCCAAAATAACCCTAATGTTGTCTATTTATATTACACCGTAAATGACATATAAAATGATCATTTAACTCTTGCCATGGGGTGGCCTTGGAGTGTAAGTTTATTACACTTCAAGTCTTCTCTTCACACTTAAAAATATTTAAACCATTTGGTGGATTAAGTACCAACTCACACACGACCATTTGCATGAACAAGGCTTGGAGTCGTTGCAACTCACATGCTTGGCTTCGTGTGAAAGGTCTCGAGCTAGGAATTCCCGTATCATCCTCTCTATCTTGAAGAGAATTTGTCCTCAAATTTGGATCATTGCCATCCTCCATCATTTCCACCCGAGAGAGGTCGCACACGTTGAAAATATTGTGCACTTGATATTTCGAGGGTAGATCAATCTTGTAGGCATTGTCGTTGATCCTTATAATACTTGGAATGGGCCATCACCCTGCGACATCAACTTAGCATTCCTTTGAGACGAGAATCTATCCTTTCTTAGGTGCACCCACACCCAATCTCCCGGTTCAAAAATGAGATTTCTTCTTCCTTTGTTGTCTCTCCTTGCAACTTCTTGATTTTTCTTCTCCAACCGCGACCTTACCTTCTCATATAACTTCTTTATGGCCTCATACCATTTGCTTCTATCTAAGCTTATCACAGGATCACTTGGCAAAGGGGTTAAATCTAAAGGAGTGAGGGGATTGATGCCATATACACACTCAAAGGGTGTCATCCCCGTGCTTGAGTGTATAAAACAATAATAAGCAAACTCAATCAATGGTAAGTGCTCCTCCGAAGAAGTCATTTTTTCCTTAACCATGGATCGTAGCATAGACCCTAAGGTCCTATTTACTACTTTCGTTTGGCCATCGGTTTGTGGGTGGCATAAAGTCAAAAACAATAACTTGGTACCGAGCCTACCCCACAAGGATTTCCAAAAGTGGCTTAGGAATTTAGAATCCCAATCACTCACTATGGTCCTCATAACACCATGAAGTTTTACAACATTATCAACAAACAAAAAGGCTATACTAGGCGCATCATCACATTTGGAACAAGGAATAAAGTGAGCCATCTTGGAAAATCGATCCACTACGACAAAAATACTATCCCGCCTCCTTCTAGTCCTCGACAATCCCAACACGAAGTTCATTGATATGTCAAGCCAAGCACGCAAAATGGGTGGACAATGGGGTGTACAACCCGTGGGGTTGGAGCCGTGACTTGGCTCCTTTGCACTCAACACATTGGCCGCAAATTCGGGCCACATCTTTGTGCATTCTAGGACAATAAAATTGTTCTTCCAAAATTCCGAGGGTCTTCTCGACCCCAAAATAGCCCATTAGATCGGCATAGTGTGCTTTCCTCATAAATAATTCTCTCCACGAACTTGAGGGAACACACAATCGTCTACCCTTAAACAAGTATCCATCAAATTTGGTATAGGGATGGGAAACCCTATCTGTAGCCCACCTATCCCTATCTAACTCTTCACTTTCCATATATATAGGAGCGAAGTGAGGGTCCTCAAGATATAAAGACTTGAGGCTTTCAAACCCCACTAACTTAGATGACAAAGTAGACACAAGCACATATTTTTGGGATAAAGCATCGGCAACCACATTGTCTTTACCCTTCTTGTAATGAATAACATAATGGAAAGTTTTGAGAAATTCAATCCATTTGGCATGCCACCGGTTAAGCTTGTCTTGTGCCCTTAGGATTCATGATCCGTTTGGATTATGAATTCTTTAGGCCACAAATAATGTTGCCAAGTGGACAAGGCTCTAATAAAGGCATACAACTCTAAATCGTACGTAGAGTAGTTTAGAGTTTCTCCTTTGAGCTTTTCGCTAAAGTAGGTAATAGGCTTCAATTCTTGCATTAAAACCGGGCCTATGCCAATATTGCTAGCATCACATTCGACCTTTAAAGTCTTGTTAAAATTCGGCAATTGTAGCAAAGGGGGCGAGATGAGCATAACTTTCAAGTCCTCGAAGGACTTAGCTTGTTCATCTCCCTACCTGAAAGGCCGATCTTTTTTAATCACTTCGGTCAAAGGGGCGATAATAGTGCTAAATCCTTTGACAAAACGTCTATAAAAACTAGCCAACCCATGGAAGCTTCTCACTTCACCTACGGTTTTGGGAGTTGGCCAATTTTTAATGGCGTTAATCTTAGATTCATCCACTTCGACCCCTCTTTAGCTAACAACAAACCCAAGAAATACAACCTCAGGGACACCAAAAGAACACTTTTTTAGATTAGCATATAACTTCTCATTTTGAAGGACATCAAACACACATTATAAATGCTTTACATGCTTATCCAAGGACTTACTATACACCAACACATCATCAAAGTAAGCAACAATAAACTTTCTAATAAATAGCTTCATCACATGATTCATTAGCCTCATGAAAGTACTTGGAGCATTTGTTAGGCCGAATGGCATAACCATTCATTCATAGAGATCGAATTTGGTCTTGAAAGCGGTTTTCCATTCATCACCCGATTGCATATAGATTAGGCGATAGCCACTCCTCAAATTAATTTTAGAAAACAAACACGAACCACTCAATTCATCAAGCATATCATCTAGCCTAGGAATACGGTAATGATATTTTACCGCTATTTTATTGATGGCTTGGCAATCAACGCACACAAGCCAAGTCTCATCTTTCTTGGGAACTAGTAGCACCGGGACCGCACAAGGGCTCATACTCTCCTTGATATACCTTTTGTTGAGAAGTTCCTTAACTTGGCATTGCAATTTCTTGGTATCGGTCAGATTGCTTCTATAAGTCGATTTGTTGGGCAACTATGAGCCCGGCATAAAATTAATTTAGTGCTCAATACCCTGAAGTGGAGGCAATTATTTCGGCAATTCCTTTGGGAAGACATCCTCGTAATCCTGTAAAACATAATAAATAGGAGGAGAAATGGAAACGTTAGCGGGGTTAGTATTAAAACAATGATCCAAGAGGAGCATCAGAATGTCCTCGTCGTGATCCATAAATAGTTCCTTCCTTCTAGCCATCATCACCATGCTCTCGTTCCCCTTAGAATTTAGGGACCCCTTGGCCTCCCCTACTTTCTCTCTCTCGAATTTCCCTCTTTTCCCCACACTCTCGACCTTATTTCTATTTTTTCTCAATTCTCTCATGTTTTGGTGTAATTCATTCAATTAGAAAGGCAATAATATATGAAGAGCAACCTTTCGGCCATCCTTCTAAAGTGTATACGGATTGGACATTCCACCGTGTTTGGTCGACCTATTGTATTATCAAGGTCTTCCTAACAACAAGTGATAAGCTTGTATTGGTATCACGTCATAAAACACCTCGTCATGGTAGTTGGCTACCTTAAAATGTATCACACATTGCCTTGTGACCTTTAACTCACCACATTCATTCAACCATTATAACTTGTAAGGACTAGTGTGAGGTGTAGTCGATAATTATAAAAAGTTCACCATTGTAACACTAATCACATTCATACAACTTCTACTATCTATCACCATAGTGCACACACTTTCCTTCACAAGACATTTACTATGGAATAGATTCTCTCATTATCTAGGATCATCTATCACCTTACTAATCATGGCACGTCTTACTATAAAGTTTGGAACCACGGACTCCCTTTCTTATGGATAAGCATCCTCATAATCATCATCATTATCATGTGGATCCCCCTCAGCCATCTCTCCATCTTGAGGCTTGACCTCACTTTCATCAGCCTCAATACCCACTTCTCCACCAAGGAAATACAATCTACCTTCCCTTAGGATTACATTGCGTTGGTTAGGGAATTTATTGGCTTTATGCCCCCAACCTTGGCACATGAAGGATTGGAACCCTTGAGGGTTAGGATACTTGTGAGCTTTTTACCTCAGAGATTTTTTTTGGACTGTTTTAGACTGGGGAAGCCTAGTAGTGATGGGTTGGTCCTTGTTTTTGGGCCAACTCAAAGAGGATTGAACCATATCTTTACCCCTCGGCCAACCCGAGGTTAATTGTCTCTTTGCTTTGAATGACGACCTCTCTTTAAGTTTCCTTTCAATCTCAAGAGCCACTTGGAAAATGCCTTTAACGGTATCAAACTTGTGAAGTATCAAATGAGTGGAGATCTCTTTGTTCAACCCACACTTGAACCGAATGATGTCATGACTAATTTGTTCTCCACGATGATCAAGCTTCAGCATGAGTTGTTGAAACTCATCATAATATTCCATCATACTTTGATTCCCTTGCCGCACGTTGTACAATCTATCAAACAACTTATGTCGATAACTCTCGAGAAGGTACCGTTGTGTCATTAGGTACCTCAACCAAAACCAAGGTGGTGGTTGTCTGTAATACGCCGTAAATTCCCAACTCAGTTTAGTCTTCAGTACACGAGAATCCCTAAGTAGAATTATTATTCTAAGTGGAATTTCCTAGATTTAGACCCACCATCTTGTAGGGAATTCAGTCAGCTTTCAAATAATATAAAATTTGCTTAGATCCAGTAACCTGGTAAGAAGTTATGGCTATTTTAAGTTCCTGTCGTAAAACACCGTCCTTTCAGTTAGTAGCGCGTCACGCCATAGGTCCAAATGACAATTATCAATTTCCAGTGTGAATCTGCGATCTCACCGCGTCATGGAGGGCCTCCAATTCCCAATTGTCCAAATCTAGTAAGGGTACGCAATTATGCCGCGTCGCGCTATCAGCTCAGTTACCAGCTGTCAGTTTCTAGTGACACGACACGATATAGACGCATCGCGTCAGGGCCCCAAATAAAAAATTTTGACAAAAAATTAAAGTTTTGTCCAAGGTTAAATTAGTCTTTTTCCATGTATTTAATCCACCCAGATGTGAGATTTAATCTCTAAAAATATATTTAGGTCATTATTAACTTACTTTTCCCCTAGTTTAAGTCATTCTCTCTCAAAGATAGAAAACTCTAGCCTCCAAGTTTCAAGAGCAATATCAAGAATCCCTCCGAGAGTCTTCAAGAACTTCAAGATTTTAGATTCCCAGGTATGTTAGATATTCATTCATGGATCCTTACCTTCCATGGAGCCCAATAATCCCCTTTTCAAAATATAAGACTTTGGATTCCATGCTTTCAATGTTAGAATTGAATTGAATTCATGTTTCATGTTATTGTTGGGTTTTCGTCCATGATTTAATTACAAGTTTTCATGGACTTAATCATTACATGTGTTGAATTGCATGATCTACATGATAAAATCTACGATGTACAAGTTGATTGATGTAGCTGTGATCACCATGTATGTTTACTATTATGTGACCTAAGCATGCTCCCCAAGTGTTTGTCTAAATGCCTAAGTGAATGAAATAGTGTTATTATACCATGATAGCATGTACTCCCCATTCATGTACTAGTCAATGCATCCCAAGTGTTTGTTTAAACGTCTTAATGAGTGATTTATGAACATGTAGCCATAGTCATATTTCCAAAACTTATTCCATGATTTACTTTTAATGTTATCGAGTCCTAAGGGTACTCAATACCCGACAATCTAGCTGTTTACCTAGAGCCTTAGTAATTACAGAATAAACTTTGTAGTATCACGAATAGCAGAACTCAATCAGTTACCAAACTCATCTAACTCAGTCCAGTCCAGTCCAGTCTAATCAGTCAGTGTCATTCAGTTGGGAGTAGGAAGTAGCACCGAACGAGTGTAAAGGTGACGAATTCTCTTATCAGGAAGGCAGAGTCATTAGTAGCAGTCTCACACTACAGAACTACGTAGCCAATATAAGATATGAGGAGTCACCCATAAGATTAAGGCTTAGCTACCTCTCAGGGGTTACCCGTCAGATTAGGCTAAACTTCCTGTTCATGGTCACCCATCAGATAGGCTTGACCACAACATTGTCTTTACCCATGGCACAGTACTGACACCCTTCCAACTGGGGTTACAGGTTAGACCCCACTCAGTTTACTCAAGGGTATATCGGTTAAGTAAGAACTCCCACAGTTTCAATTTCAGTCTCAGTCTTCAGAATAGAACTTAGTTTAGTTCTATAGAATTAGGACTTTCAGATACAGTCACTCAGTTATCAATAATTCAGATTATCAGTAATCTCAGATTATTATTATATTCAGTTATCAGTTATCCTATTCAGTTCCAGTATACTCAGTTACAGTATGCACAGTATATTCAATAGTTATAGATTCTCCATGTATGCTAATCCAGCTCTTGTATATCATTCAGTTAGTTATTATTCATGCATATAAACCATGCATTTAGCCTTACCTCATTTTAGCATACCAGTGCATTCCCACGTACTGATCGCATACTCATTTCTTATGCTATGATGTTTTATATCATAGATTCGGATGCTCAGGTTCCTGACCACACATAGCCATTTTCAGTTATCAGTAGTAGTTATAGTAGTGAATCCTCATATTTTGAAGATGTTAGATTACTTCAGTACATTCATTAGCTCATTATTTCAGTAGTTGGAGTTAGTTGGGGACTTGTCATATCAACTCCATATTCAGACAGTTAGAGGCTTTTTAGACTAGAATATTTCAGATAATTGTTCAGTATTGCAGTATTTTATTCAGTTTTAATTATAGTATTTGAACCTTATGGAATTTCAGTCCATCTTCCATATTATTACAGTATTTTTATTTAATGCTCACAGTAGGTACCAGTCATGGGTTAGCTTATGGTCCTTCGGGGTTATAAGCACCATGTAGCGTTCGGGGTATAGACACGCAGCGTTACAAACTTGGTATCAGTGCCTAAGGTTCAACAGAGTCCTAGGGAGTCTGAAAGCTACATCAAGTAGAGTCTTGTGCATGGGTATGTAGCGCGCCACACTTATGGACTGGAGGCTATGAGATGTTTTAGGAAAATTTTTCCTTCTTTCAGTATTCATGTCGTGCGAGTGAGCATGAGCTCAAGTTAAACTCTTAGTTTAATCCACTTCTTCCTTTTTTTTGCAGAACATGTCTCCCAAAATGACTAACGAAAAAAGAACCAGAAACCAGTAAGCCCCTCAACCCGTTCAGGCAGATCCCCTGGACGAACATGTCTCTCATGCAGAGTTCAAAGCTGCATTCACTATCCTACCCAATTCAGTAAAAGCTTAAAATAAATGGCCAGCTACTGTTCAGGCCAACTTAGTGGCCAATACTGCTGCAACTAAGATTCGGGACTTCACCCGAATAAATCCTCCCCTATTCTCAGGTTCTATTTCAGAAGAGAATCCACAGAAGTTCCTCGATTAGGTTTAGAAAGTCACAAATATCAAGGGAGTGACTTCCAGTGAGAGTGTTGAGTTAGCTTCCTATCAGCTACAAGATGTATCCCATATGTGGTTTAAGCAGTGGAAGATAGATAGGGGCATAGATGCAGGTCCCGTAGAGTGGGAAGAGTTTGCTATTGCTTTTCTAGATAGATTCTTTCCCTTAGAGTTGAGATAGGCCAAAGTGTTAGAATTTATGAATCTCAAGCAGGGTAACATGAGAGTGAAAGAGTATTCCCTTAAGTTTACTCAATTAGCCAGATATTCTCCTCATGTGGTAGCGGACAATAGGTCCAGTATGAGTAAGTTTGTGTCTGAAGTGTCAGAGAGTGTAGTTAATGAGTGCAAAACTGCAATGTTAATTAAGGAGATGGATATATCTAGACTAATGGTCCATGCTCAACAGATTGAAGAGCAGAAGGCTAAAGAAAAAGAGAGGAAAAATAAGAGAGCTAGAACAGGTAGTTTCAATTTTAATCAGCCTAAGTCAGATGGCGGTAACTGTTCCTAATTTTGCCCAAAGTTGTTAGTCCCAACTCTATCCTCAGCTAGTGTACCAATGACCCAGGATAGCATAAACAATAGTCGTACTAATTTATTTTGTGGAGAGTGTGGTAAAAACTATCAGAGAGAGTGTAAGGTTGACAATAATATTTGTTATAGATGTGAGAAACTGAGCTATAGGCTCAGGGAGTGTCGAGTAGATGCTCAAAGAGGTAGGGATAAGCGCTACCAGGTCAGTCTTATCAGTCACCAGTTCAGTTCAGTCGCCCGAATCAGCAGGGCTTTCCTTCCAGTGCCACCCACGATCAGTGTCTAAATAAATTTTATGCACTTTAGTCCCAACAGGATTAGGAAAGTCCTCCTGATATGGTCACTGGTAATTTAAAAATATCCCAGTTATATTTTTATGCCTTATTAGATCCATGAGCTTCTCTATCTTTTGTAATTTCTTACATAGCAGTCCATTCTAAGGTTAAACCCTGAAACAGTAGTAGGGTTATTGATTTAGTGACCCACAGACTTAGAACGATAACTTTAAGCTAAGAGACAGATAGCAGTATAGTACATAGTAGAAAACCATGCATGCTTACAGTTCCTAGTATAAGGAGTTCTAGTTCACTCTGTAGTACGAATCAGGTTCCATAAGTTCAGAAATTCCAAACTCAGGTCATGCAGTTCATGACGCATGTAGTCATGTTTCCCAGTATGCTCAGTTCTCATGACTCATGTTACACTCTTAATGGTCTGTGAAGTTCAGTTTATATCATGTGTTCCTCAGGCCTAAGTAGTGTGTCGAAGTCATTCAATCTTAATTCAGTTAGCTGATGTCTCGTACATCATCATAGTCTTCCTTAAACCAACTTAGTGCCATATTCAGTACCGTTGCAAACTTATTATCAGTTACCATCTCATATCATTCTCATGCCATTCATGTATTTTATAAATCAGTCTTAGCCATGTAATCATGCATCAGATATGCATGTTCAGTATGTAAGTTCAGTCTATCAGACCAGTCATGTAATCATGCTTCAGTTGTTCATGTCTAGTTCAGTATGTAAAATCAGTCTGTCAGTATTCTCTCAGAACGGATGTTCCCAAGGGGGAGATATTATAATACCCTGCAATTTCCCAGCTCAATTTAGTCTTCAATACATCAGAATCCCTAGGTAGAATTTTTGTTCTAGGCAAAATTTCCTAGTTTTAGACCCACCATCTTGTAGGAAATTCAGTCAGCTTTCCAATGACATAAAATTTACTCAGATCCAATAACCGAGTAAGAAGTTATGGCTATTTTAAGTTCCAGTCATAAAACACCATCATTTCAGTCAGTAGCGCATTGCGCAATAGGTCCAAATAATAATTATCAATTTCTAGTGTGACTCCGCGATCTTACCGCATCGCGGATGGCCTTCAATTCCCAATTGTCGAAATCCAGTAAGGGTCTGCAATTACGCCGCATTGCGTCGTCAGTCCAGTTCCTAGATGTCAGTTTCCAGTGATATGACATGATATAGCCGCATCGCACCAGGGGCCCAAATAAAAAATTTTGAAAAAAAATTAAAGTTTTGTCCAAGGTTAAATTAGTCTTTTCCCATGTATTTAATTCAACCAGATGTGGGATTTAATCCTTAAAAACGTATTTAGGTCATTATTAACTCACTTTTTCCCCAATTTAAGACATTCTCTCTTAAAGATAGAAAACCCTAACATCCAAGTTTCAAGAGCAATCTCAAGAATCCCTTCGAGAGTCTTCAATAACTTCAAGAATTTAGATTCCTAGATATGTTAGATGTTCATTCATGGATCCTTACCTTTCATGGAGCCCAAGAATCCCCTTTTCAAAATATAAGACTTTGGATTCTATGCTTTCAAAGTTTGAATTGAATTGAATTCATGTTTCATGTTATTGGTGGGTTTTCGTCTATGATTTAAATACAAGTTTTCATGGACTTAATCATTATATGTGTTGAATTGCATGATATTCATGATAAACTCTACAATGTACAAGTTGATTGATGTAGCTATGATCACCATGTGTGTTTACTATTATGTTACCTAAGCATACTCCCCAAGTGTTTGTCTAAATGCCTAAGTGAATAAAATAGTGTCATTATACCATGATAGCATGTACTCCCCATTCATGTACTAGTCAATGCATCCCAAGTGTTTGTTTAAACGTCTTAATGAGTGAGTTATGAACATGTAGCCATAGTCATGTTTCCAAAATTTGTGCCATGATTTACTTTTAATGTTATAGAGTCCTGGGGGTACTCAATACCCGATAATCTAGCTATTTACCTATAGCCTTAGTAATTACAGAATAAACTCTGTAGTATCATGAATAGCAGAACTCAGTCAGTTACCAAACTCATCTAACTCAGTCCAGTCCAGTCCAGTCTAATCAGTCAGTGTTATTTAGTTGGGAGTAGAAACTAGCACTGAGTGAGTGTAGAGGTGATGACTTCTCCCATCAGGCAGGCAGAGTCATTAGTAGCAGTCTTATACTACAAAACTACATAACCAGCATAGGATGTGAGGAATCACCCATCAGATTAAGGCTTGGCTACCTCCAGGGGTCACCCGTCAGATTAGGCTTGACTTCCTGTTTAGGGTCACCCGTCAGATAGGTTTAACCACAACAGTGTCTTTACCCATAGCATGGTACTGAAACCCTTCCAACTAGGGTTACAAGTTAGACCCCACTCAGTTTACTCAGGGGCATGTTAGTTAAGTGAGAACTCCCACAGTTTTAATTTTAGTCTCAGTCTTCAGAATAGAACTCAGTTCAGTTCTACATAATCGGGACTGTCAGATACAATCACTCATTTATCAGTAATTCACATTATCAGTAATCTCAGATTATTAATATATTCAGTTATCAGTTATCAGATTCAGTTCCAGTATGCATAGTATGTTCAATAGTTACAGATCCTCCATGTATGCTAATTCAGCTCTTGCATATCATTTAGTTAGTTATTGTTCATTCATATAAACCCATACATTCTGCCTTACCTCATTTAACGAACTAGTACATTCATACGTACTGATCCCATACTCGTTTCTTACGCTATGATATTTCATATCATAGGTTCGAATGCTTAGGTTCCTGACCTCACATAGCCAGTTCTGGTTATCAACAACAGTTATAGTAGTGAGTCCTCATACTCCGAGGATATTAGATTTCTTCTGTACATTTAATAGTTTATTATTTCAATAGTTGGAGTTAGTTGGGGACTTGTCCCATCAACTCCATATTCAGACAGTTAGAGGCTTTTCAAACTAGAATATTTCAGATAGTTGTTCAATATTTCAGTATTTTATTCAGTTTTGATTATAGTATTTTGAACCTTATGGTATTTCAGTCCATCTTCTGCATTATTATAGTATTTTTATTTAGTGCTCACAGTAGGTACCAGTCATGGGTTAGATTGTGGTTATTCAGGGTCATAAGCATCGTATAACATCTGGGGTACAGACTCGAGGCGTTACATTGTCCATCAATCAACTCATTACCAAACCATTTGACGTATTCCTACCATCTGTTAGCATAACCTTCAAAGTGAGCTATGGCGTAACAACTTTTCTTCTCCTCTAAGATATCATTCACTTAAAATACTTTATCACACGTCGACTCCCAAGCAAGATACACCTCGGGGTCACTTTCACCCTGAAAGATAAGTAGGCTCAATTTGATGGTATTGATGTCTACGTCTCTCTCTTAGTATTGGTTTCCTATTTTTCCATACCCTCGATATCTTCTTGGATCCACACATCCCTTTCTCATCTCCTTCTCCCTCATGTAAGTATCGTTAAGGGCTCTATACCCTTCATAATCCTCTCTACCATATTCCTCAAAATGAAAGGGATGGTTTTGGACGTTTGGAACTTGATTTGGAGGGATGGGATTTTATGGTGGTGGTGGTCTTTGGTTTAGTGGAGCTCGAAATGGAGGTTTAGATTTAGTGGAGGTATTGGACGTCCAAGTCCCTCTTGTGGAACTTGAGGAGTTTGGGAATGGATTGGTCTATTAGATTCTCGGGTTAGGGGGTTATGGGTGGTTTGGCTTGCGACATTTAGTGGAGTTAGTGAATGATTTGGAAATTGTGGCCATGTTTTGGGAGTAACGGTGGCGAAGGAATTTCTATCATGTCCACTTGACGAAACGTGTCAAGGAGTAGAAGGGTGAGAGTTCCTTTGAGTCTCCACTTGTTCTAACCTCCCACTAATAGTCTTTACTTCTTCCCTTATGGCTCCCACTTCCGTACTCAACCTTCCAAGAGTTCGGGTCATAGCCTCAAGAGTGACCCTCATATTTTCCACTTCATTAGAATCCACGGTTTGAGATATGGTTCCTTCCATTGTCAAGGTATCACCTACATAAGCAACAAATAAGTTTTTTTAAAACCTCTCCTCATCCATACTCTCTCGAATCACTCACACTCGAGCTCCACAAGTGTTGTAGATTGGCTAGTAACCCATAAATCCTTAAGGTTTGAGTATGCTCTTGTCCGGAGTGGATTCTTGTTTGAAACTCAAAGAATTCCCGTCGTACTAGAGTCAAGGAGTTACAACGTATTCGAATGAAAAAAGCACACAAACAAACGATGACACGAATACAAGGCTTCAAAGGACTAATTGACAACCTAGTAGGAATGTACTAGCTTGCTAATTAGTTATCGAGTCAATTAGAATAAACTAAAAATCAATAATTAAAAACTAGAATATCTAAATTGATCTTAATTAATAACGTGAACAATGATTAAGGTGACATGGCAGCATGGTATTGGCGATGGGTCCATACATTTTATTCATCAACTTGAAGCCTTAATCTTCACAGTTTTTATAATGGATGACTTTGCTTTTGGAGGGGAAGTAAAGTCTTATAACTTTTTAAAATTTTTCCAACTCAAAAGGTAAGGCTTGACTTTACTAGTTCCATAAGACAAGGCTCCTTGTTCTAAGGAAAAATGGTTGTTAAATCAAGGAAGTGATGTTGGCAAGTCTTCTCACAAACAACTTTACAACTTTGTCTTGCAATCTTTTTAGATCTATTTTATTCTTTATAGTGGTCAAGACATGAGATGAGGAGAAGACCAAGATGAACACCACAATAATACTTCAAGAACACAACCACAATTTACCAACAACAGCCCACTTTAAACGTCAAGAAACAACAACACACAACTTGAAGTACTTCAAGTTCATCATACTACTACTTAAAGTCCACAATAGCAATGTCAATATATTAAGCTCAACTTAGCTTTAGACACCTTTTGTGTTGATGAGAAAGAAATCAACATAAGAAACAAACTAGACAAATAAAATTATTGTAGATCTAACAACCATTTTTTGGCCAAAATGTTCAAGAACACACTTTTGGTAACAGCTTCCCAAGAATGATTTTGTAAGAAAAAAAACCAAGCCTTGAGCTTGGATACCAAATGATACTAACTATGTGTGTATCAAGAGATTACAATCAATACAAGAACAACAAGATGAACAACAATTTGCTAGTGAATCGAAATAGGCCTCACACAGCTTTACTAGACTTTGAGTTTGTGTTTTGAACAAGAAAATGAGATGAATAACAAGGCAACAATACTAGTGAATTGAAAGATCCCCACACGGCTTCACTAGACTTTTAGATTCAACAACACAATGTCAATAAGATTACAAAAGAGATAGAAACTTGACATACAATATTCAAGGATCTAAGAACCCTAAAATGAGAAAGGACCCTAAGACTAGTGAAATCAACAAGTTCTTACTTAGACCAAGAGGAACTCAAAGAACCCCAAGATCCTAGTTTCTAGCCAAAATACAACACAAGGATCACTCTTCTTGTGAATTTCGGTTTGCAGCTTCTCAAGTGAAGAGAGAAGTTCACAAAAATTACAATGTAGTTGTTGTCTTCAATATTATGAATGAACTAAGGCCAAAATAACCCTAATGTTGTTTATTTATATTACACCATAAATGAAAGATAAAATAACCATTTAAGCCTTGCCATGGGGTGGACTTGGAGTGTAAGTTTACTACACATCAAGGCTCCTCTTCACACTTAAAAATATTTAAACCATTTAGTGGATCAAGTACCAACTCACACACAGCCATTTGCATGAACAAGGCTTGGAGTTATTGCAACTAAAGTGCTTGGCTTCGTGTGAAAGGTCTCGAGCTAGGGATTCCCGTATCATTTGTACTGGCATATTGTTTGAGCAACTGATTTAAATACATAAAACTTAAAGTAATAAGCGAAAGAAATGTCTTTAGTGTACATGTTCAAAATAAACTATTAAAACGATTACAACTCTGGTTATACACAATAAAACTGAAATCAAATACATCAACTCTACTGACTATTTATGAAGCCTCTACTAATACTGACTATAGGTAGCCGATACATGACCCCCAGCTATCTCTAATCAATATGACTGAATAATGAAAACAAGATGCTACTCGAACTATGATTGACTCAAGCCCTTGAATAAAAAGGCCTCATCATCTACTAACTAAAAACTGCACATTGTCTGATTATGATGTGTGGGCTACAACTGGTACCTACATTATGAAACAATGTAGCACATAGACATATATGTGGATCAGTATTTTTGGAATGTACTGAGTATGTGGGGGTGAATGCATAAGTAAAACTATAACTGAATGTATAAATATATTTTTCAACCAATGCATGCTAAGTGTAGATGACTCACCTTGGGCTTGAATAAAGCAAAGACTGTAAATAATAAACATAAATAATGAAGCATAAGAATAACTTTATGAGCCATAACACTTGGTTCTAAAAGTTTTACGTTTACTTTTTCTTTTGAAAGGTTCTTCTAACCGACATAAACCCTATGAGCTATCATGGAGTCCAATGTATTACCCACATTGGGAGAGCTATTCTACCCTTGCCATTGAAATAGAACCTAAGTTAGAGTGATCACTATACTGAATCCACTATGGGAATTAAAACCTATGGTGACACGTAGTTCTGGGGCATGTGACCTTAGATGGATACCCAACTCGGTGCTAAATATTACTCCCATATTACTTGTATGCTTACACTATAGGAAATCCACCTTAAAATAGCATTAGAGTTTATATAATGAAAAACTAGTTATGCTTCTCTTTACTTTAAATCATAAACAGTATGAATAATGTGGATTTCATAATCTTAGCTTGGGATCAAAAGATCTATCTTTGCTTTTAAAGCACTTATCAAAACTTGTCAATAAAACTTGAGATCATAATCTCCTTATAAACTCATCACTTGTACTTAGAATTCAAAATATCAAATTTTAATTCATCAATAATCATATTTAAAAATCATGCTCAATAATCATCCTAAAAGTTTTCAACAATCTCAATCAAGATAGTGGAATATAACTCATAATATGAATCTCACGATTTCAAATATGGATATATGTAAATCTCTTGCAATTGAAGCCTTAAATAACATGATATTTTCATAAACTAACAACAACAACAACAACAAACCCAGTGTATTCCCACATAGTGAGGTCTAGGGAGGGTAAGATGTACGCAGTCCATACCACTACCTCTGGAGAAGTAGCAAGGCTATTTTCGATAGACCCCCGGCTCAAGATTTTCATAAACTAAAATAATAAGAATTGGGTATGAACCCTAACTACAATTCATGCAAAATTCAGCTTAAAATTCAGTTTTGGGCACACGGGTGAAAGAAAATCCTTGTTCATAACCCCACATACCTTGACTGGATGAATCCTTGGAGAGAACTTTGAATTTGGAACTCAACTCCTTGATTCTTGAGAGATAACACTTGAATTTTATTTTTGGAAATATGGGAAGGGTTTTGGAGTCATATACTGATAGATTAGGGTTAAGAGAGTGGAGTTAACGTGTTTAAAACTTCTTTAATTTATTTTGGAGTGATTAGGGACGGTTTAAGGATGTGAAAGGATTTCAACACCCTTGATTTAAGTCAAAACGAAGCGTTTTTGGCACTAGGCAATGACCTAGGTTACGCCCAGTCAATCGCCCAAGCCAAGGTGGACGATGCCTTGCCAATCGCCTAGCTCTGGGCTGCGCGACGTATGGCTAATCGCCTAGTTGTTCGTTGGGCGGCACCTAGACAATCGCACACCCATTCCAGTAGCCTTAGACGGTTGTTAGGCGACGCACGCCCCTTTGCATGGCCATAACTTTTCGCTCGGGTATCGGATTAAGGCAAAATTTGTATCGTTAAAGAGCTAATTCGATTATCTACAACTTGATACGTCTTAAGCTGCCAAATTCCACATATACATAAAGTTATACTTGTCCAAAACTGACCCTTGTAGAATCGAATACCAAAATTTGGCTGAATCAAAAACTCTTAGCTCACTTTGCTCTAAGTGACTCTTATGAAAATCTTTCCCACCTCATAAACTCTCTTCACACTAGGTTAATGATCATGAAATATGGATTCAAGTATGAATCACGGGACTAGAGTTTACACACATAGGAATGAAGGTCCGATTTCTAGCTTAAAAATGTACGGGGTGTTACACGCTTTCTCTTTTTCTATTATTTTCCATAATACAAATTGCCTCAAGTATTTCTCAAATTTTTCTGTCAAATGACTTTCTAATAGAAAAATAAGCTCCTTCGATCGAAACCTTCTTTGGTACGAGCTCATTGTGTTCACACATATAATACACACTTATTTTGTGAGATTGTAAATTAGAATAAAATTATATTACATATATGAATTGCAAATTTCATGTATGTTCGTTGAATCTTATTTATTATACTAGTACTTTCCAAGTTTTAATTTATATGATGTAGTTTGTGGGCATAAATTCAAAAAAATATGAAAAGATTTTGAAATATGAGGTTTAAAATAAGTCATAAGTGTTTTGTGTGGTTATAAATCATCTCATTAAGGATGAAAGCAATATTTTGAACTTAAATTATTACTAAATATAGAAATTGATTATTCTTTTTGGAACTGACTAAACAAAAGCATATTATAAAGAGTAGCAATAATATTGCAAAACAAGAGTTCATCGTATACTAAAAGATGGTAATTAACAATTGATAATTTATGTTGCTAAACAATAAAATTCATTACTACTTTCATTAACAATGAATTATAGAAAATACATTTTGCTATAAACTGTTTAACAATAGATTAACAGTGAATCTTATAACTATATTTTATTATATATTAAATAAAATAACCGACTTACGTATGATAGACGTCATAAGTAGAAGAGAAGAATAAATACTTAGTAAAATTATATTCAAGGTCACAACTTGAGCTAAGAGGTAAAAATAAATCATGTTCGATGAATGAACATTGATTATCATCACATTAATTTTTTTCTTTTCACCGGAGAGCATTGACATTGCTACAGAAGCCGCAGCAACCGTGTTAACTGTAACAATACTCTTTTCAAGTCAATAACAAAATTATACACAAAATTGCCACTATGATTAATTTAATTTTCATATACAATTTACTAATAAATTTTCAGGTTATTATATTCTACAAATTTAATTTACGCAATTGCACATATTAATTAACTTACATTATAATTGATTGTGTAATTTTGACAACTATACAATGAAGATCCATTAAAAGGATCAGAAAAACGTAAGACTACTGTAAGAATTGAGCTAATAGATAAAAATAGTATAATAATCTAAAAATCATTAATATATAACTTTGACGATTTAAAAGAATTAAAAATGCATATAGATGAATTATTAGAAAAACAATCTATACAAAAAAAGTAATAGTAAACACAATAGTCCATCATTAATAGTAAATAAGCACAGTGAACAAAAAAGAGGAAAAAGTAGAATAGTTATTGATTAGAGCTATGTTAAGTTACCCGCACTATCCGCACCTCCCTACAATTGGTATCAGAGCTATGTTATTTAAAAAATGTACAAATAGATATGTGTTAATTATGAAAAATGTTAGAAATGTTAACTTAATTGTTAATATTATTAATTACGTTATCTTGTTAACTATGTCGTTATTCATTTATTAAATATGAGAAGACCATTTAAAAATACACAAGCTTTTAGAGAAATTAAAAGAATTTTAACTAGTTACTACTCAGAATATAAGAAGTTAAACAAAACAAAAGAAAACCCCCACAGATTAGCTTACTTAATTACCTTAATATCTTGCAATGAGGCAAAATTAATAATTCATTTAAAATCTAGAAGAATGAGATACGTATCACCTAATTATGATAAAATCAGATTTCAATATCCACCAAAATATTATAAATATTGTACATATGAATAACATAATAAAATCACAAAAATATAAAGAACTAAAACAAATAATATCTGAAAAACGAAGAGAATTAAAAATAAGAAAAGAAAGACTACAATATAACATGATTGTTGGAGTATGCCAAAAATCAATAAAAGCACAAGAAGAAGAAATATCATATTTAGAATCACAAATAGATAATCTAGAATACATATATCAACATGATCTATACACTATCAAGTAGATAAAATGAACAAAGAAGAATTTATAATAGATGAAAAAACATATGA
>NC_061119.1:19549898-19561229 GCF_002878395.1 Capsicum annuum | reverse complement strand
AAAGAATTAAAAATAAGAAAAGAAAGACTAAAATATAACATGATTGTTGGAGTATGCCAAAAATCAATAAAAGCACAAGAAGAAGAAATATCATATTTAGAATCACAAATAGATAATCTAGAATACATATATCAACATGATCTATACACTATCAAGTAGATAAAATGAACAAAGAAGAATTTATAATAGATGAAAAAACATATGAAAATCATCAAGGATTAAAGATAAGAATAGTATTTTCTAATCTAGGAAGAAGATATAAGAAAATAGGTGAACATTTATATTTAATGTTAGAAAAAAAAATTAAAATTAGAAGATAAATTAACAGTCATGGTAAGAATAGCAAAAGAAAACGAAGAAATAGACAGGAAAAAAGAAATAGATAAAATAAAACAACAGACTACAGAAGAAATAGGAAAAATAGAAGAAACTAAAAATAATAGGATTGCTGCATTAGAAAAAGAACTGCAAATGCTAAAAGAGTTGTATGAAAAAGACAGAAAGAAAAAGAAGAAAAGGATAAATAACAAAAAGTATTAATTGAGATAAATCAAGTTAAAGAAAAATTCGAAAACAAAGAATTAGAAACTAATGAAACAGAAATAAATACAATAGATGTTGAAGAAACAGATAATTATGATTCAGAAGATGGTGAAACATATACAGAAATCTTAACAAATATAGAAAAACTTGAAATAAATGAAAAACAAGAAGTAATTAATAAAGAAAACTTAGAAAATACAAACACGGAAATAAACACACTTGATAAAAAGGACGATGAAAAAATAATACCTAGTACATCAGAAATAAGAAAACCTACATATTATTATAAAAATAAGTTTAAAAATTATAACCTAAAGGATAAATATAACAAATGGACACTAAAATAAATAATTAATAAAAATTATAACTTCTTAAACTTAGATTGTGAAATAGATGTAGATAAAATGATATAATTATGGATGAGATATGTAACAAAACAATTATTAGACAATGGTATAAATACAACAGATATACCAGAATATATAGAGAGAACTCTAATAGAAAACAAAAAATTATGGTTTCTAAATTTAACTGAAGATAGTAAAAAGGTATTAAGGGCTGATAAAAAAATAGAAGGAACAACAGTAACTAAACTAACACCTATAGACATATTGAAAAAATATGAAATAGCTATAAAAGATGAATTTAGCAGTATGATAACAGAAGAAGAAGATCAAAACAAAGAAAAAGATACAAATAGGAATTTAATGTTAAAACTAACAATATGTAATATGTGCTATATAGATGAGTATACGTGTGCATTTAAAGAATACTACTATAAGGGAACATACAATACAGAAGAAAGTAAAGAAGTAAGAAGATTATATTTTAGTAAACTACCCGAATCATTTAGTTCAAAAATAATAAAGAGTTGGGATGAAGCAAAAATAGTAGATACCCTAGGAGCAAGAATAAAATTTCTACAACAATGGTATAGAAATCTATGTGAGAAATACAGAGAAGAAATAAAAATGAAAAAAACATTAATAACAAATTTAACATGTTGCAAGGATAAAATAGCACCCAATTTGGATATGAAGAAAAATATTATAAAAAAAGAAAAAAACATAAGAAATATAAGAGATACAAAAATCAAAATATAAGTATAAGAAACCAAGAAAAAGATATTATGTAAAAAATTATAAATATAAAAGATCATATAGGAGAAACAAATTTATAAAAGAATGTACTTGTTATAATTGTGGAAAACTAGGACATTTAGCTCAAGATTGTAAAATGCCTAAAGATCCAAAAAAGAAACAAATATCAGAAATAAAGATAGAAAATGCAGAATCTATGCAAATAAATTATATAGATTACGAATTAGAAAGTGAAAAGAGTATATATGAAATTTCGAAAAATGAAACAGATAATGAAATACATAGTGAATTAGATGAACCAAATGACTGAAGAAGGTATAAAAATAATAACAAAGAAAGAATATTTAAATGAAGAAGGAACAGATCAGAAAATAATATATTTGATGAGATAAAAGAAAAAGAATTAGATTTAAGCGTAGAAAAAATATTTAAAATACCAACAGTAAAAAACGTATTTAGTAGACGAAAAGAAGAATACTACGTAGTAAGCCAAAAGGAACATGTAATAGACTGTAGATATGCAAAAGGTAGAGCTAGTATACTACTAGTAACAAAGAGAATAATTAATAAAGAAATAAACGATATAAAAAGTAAAGACCCAATAAAATACGTACACCTTGAAGGAACGAAAATATTAATAAAAGCATGTTTTAGAGAAGGAATAAATACACCAATAGAATTATATTTAGCAGATGATAGAATTATAAAACCTATAGAAAAAAAGTATAATAAATGCTATAAAAGGAAATTTAATATACCAAAAATTTAAATTTATAATAAGTGCGAATTATTCAGTAGCAATAACAGATAAAAACATAGATAAATTATTAGTATTATATTAAAAAATATCAGGAATAGAACTAGCCCCAGGAAGTAAAATATTTACAGCAAGATGTAAAAATCTATATGTATTAACAACAAAACATAAAATAACGGGAAAAAATAAAATTAATAAAATACAAATAGAAAGTCCTTCTGAACAATTTATAAAAACAATTGATAATAATGATTATGGTTACAAAGACATAGATATAGAAGAAGATTTAGAAATAATAAATGATAAAATAAGTACAACAAAAAGAATAGCTTTTGAAAACCAGAATCATGAGGATCATCGAAAAGAACAAAATATGAAATAACTTCAACAGTTAATTTAACTCAATACTCCCTCCGTTTCATAATAAATAAATTATTGGATTTTGACACACATATTAAGGAAAAAGCATTAAAGACATAAATTTAACACGACTTTCAAGTTTTACCCCAAAAAAGAAAAAGTTGACCTTTTAATACCTTTTCAAAAGTTAATTGGTCGTCAAATTAAGGGCAAATTTGACAAAAAATTCAATGATTCACTTATTTTGAAACACCAATAAATACCCCAACAATTCACTTATTATGAAACGGGGGGAGTATTATATAACGGGAATAATAAATGAAAAAGAATATTTAATACTCCTAAATACAGGACAGGAAGAAAATCATATAGCAAAATACCTAGTGAAAAATGAAGAAATAAAATCTAATAGTAATATATGCCCAGATCTACCAAGAAGTTTAATAACTATTAAAGAAACAACTAAAAAGGAAATAATAATAGGAGTTAGAAAAATAAAAATAGAATTTGAAATAAAGGAAGATATGCAAAAAACAGACATAATATTAGGAATAAAATGGTTAGAATAAGTAAAACTCTACAATATAGAACATACACAATTAACCATAACCTATAATAGAGAAAAAATATTGATAAAAAAAACATTAACATGAAAATATATGTACTTATGAAAATAATAGTAGAGGATATTATAATAGATATTATACACCTATGATAGACATATGAGCAGAAGCCAACTTATGTAGATATAACTGTTTACCAGAAAACAAATGGGATAAGCTAAAAACACCAATAGTAGTCAAAAGATTTAATAATGAAGGAAGCTTAATTACCTATAAAGCTAGAAATGTAAAAATACAAATATGAGATAAAATATTAACAATAGAAGAGATCTATAATTATGAACTAACAACAAAAGATATGCTTTTAAGAATGACATTTTTAGATAAACTATACCCACATATAATAATTAGAACAGACTGGTGGTTTACAACCCCACGTAAGCAAAAGGTAAGAGCAAAAAGATTTATTAATAAAATAAGAAAGAAAACTGATTGGATAAAAGAAAGTGAAAAATCACACAAAAATTAGAAAATATAAAAAAATACTGAAGACACAATAAAACTAGTTATATTTTCAATAAATAAAGAAGAAATAACTATATTTTCAATAGATAAGATAGAAATAATAAAGAAAAAATTAAGACAACTATACAGTGAAGATCCATTAAAAGAATGAAAAAAATATAAGACTACTGTAAAAATTGAACTAATAGATAAAAATAGTATAATAACCCAAAAATCATTAACATATAACTTTGATGATTTAAAAGAATTCGAAATGCATGTAAATGAATTATTAGAAAAATAATACATACAAAAAAATAATAGTAAACACAATAACCCAGCATTTATAGTAAATAAATACAGTGAACAAAAAAGAGAAAAAAGTAGAATGATTATTGATTATAGAAACCTAAATACAAAAACTATGACATATAATTATCCAATACCAAATAAGATATTAAAAATAAGACAGATACAAGGATATAACTATTTTAGTAAGTTTGATTGTAAATCAGGATTTTACCATTTAAAGCTAGAGGAAGAATCTAAAAAGTCAACTGCGTTTATAGTACCACAATGATTTTATGAATGGAATGTGTTACCATTTGGATATAAAAATGCACCAGGAAGATACCAACACTTTATGGATAGTTATTTTAAACAACTACCTAATTGTATAGTATACATAGATGATATACTATTATATACAAAAACTAAAGAGGAACATTTAAATTACTAGAACAATTTGCAGGTATAATAGAAAATTCAGGAATAAGTTTAAATGAAAAGAAAGCTGAAATTATGAAAAATCAGATAGAGTTTTTAAAAATACAAATAGATAAAAGTGGAGTAAAAATGCAACAACATATAGTACAAAAAATAATAAATTCAAAAGAAGAATCAGATACAAAAAAGAAATTACAATCATTTTTAGGATTAGTAAACCAAGTAAGAGAATATATACCAAAATTAGCAGAAAGCCTAAAACCATTAAAGAAAAAATTTAAAAAGAATGTAGAATATAATTACAACGAAGAAGATAAAAAACAAATCCAGAAAATAAAAATACTTTGTAAAGAGTTACCAAAATTATAATTTCCAGATGAAATTAAAAAGTTTACATATATAGTAGAAACAGATGCAAGTGAATATAATTATGGAGGAATACTTAAATATAGATATGAAGAAGAAAAATTAGAACATCATTGTAGATACTACTCAGGAACGTTTAATGAAACAGAAATAAAATGGAAAATAAATAGAAAAGAATTATGTTCATTATATAAATGCTTATTAGCATTTGGGCCATATATTGTATATAACAAGTTATTGTACGAACGGATAATACACAGGTACGATGGTGGTTAACAAGAAAAATATAAAATTCAGTAACAACGAAGGAATTCAGAGATGAGTATTGAATATATTAAATTTTACGTTTACAATTGAAGTAATCAGTACTAACAAAAATATTATTGCAGATTATATATCAAGACAAAGCTACACAGACAGATATAATAGAAGATGATGCTTTAGAAAAGATACTCAAAACCCTAACTATGCTTTCACTGAAAGTGGACAGTATGAATGATGAAATAGAAAAGTTAAAAACTAATGAAGTTAAATTGAAGTCTGAAGCTAAGACTCAGATAACTCAGCAGTGTGCAGAGCTATGTCGATCAAAAGATAATAAAATTCCAGAGATAAAAGGAGACGTTGGGACACGCCATAAAATCCATAATGTTTATCAATCTACAACTGCAGGTACAAGCAAATGAGTTAGTGGACAAAGATATCAGAACATGAACATGAACAAGATATTTGAAAAATCATTTATACCAAAAACACAAAAAGACCCCTTGTTCATACCCCCACAAACTACCACATATCGAGAAAGTTTAAATTAAGATAAAAAAGCCTATAACCATATAACTCGAGCATACATAGAAAATATCCACAAAATACAGACTCACCTAAACCTTAGACCCAGAGTCACAAATATCCAAGAACCAAACACAGACTATATAACCCAAAAACTACAAGATTACAACAAGTTAATCGCATTACCAAAACTAACCTAAATTTAGTTAAAACCTGTTTCAGTTATGAACTATTAAATACCATATATACCCAAGAAGGAGATGAACTAACAGCTATACCAGAATTATATAGAGCATTCACCACTTATAAGAAAATAACCAAAGGAAATCTATTTTTTAAAAAAATTTATACTGCACCAGCAGAGATATTATATGACGAAATTAAACCAGTTATACAAGTTGTAAAAATAGGATTAACCAGAGATCACTATATACTAGATTATTCTTAAATAACATGTTCTTCGATCACTATTAGCATGGTAATCTGGATACTTTTTCCCTAAACAACGCTTCTACTCTGGTTAATCCTATTTTTACAACTTGTATAAGTATAAGAAACCATTTTATTCCTAGGACATTTAGCTAGAGATTGTAAAATGTCTAATATTAGGCATTTTATTACATTTTGATTTTTTGTACAATTAAGTTAACATTTCTAACATTTCTCATAATTAACACATATCTACTTGTACATTTTTTAAATAACATGGCTCCGATATCAATTGTAGGGGGTGCGGAACCAAGATATAAATATATATCTATAAAAGAATGTACTTGTTATAATTGTGGAAAACTAAGACATTTAGCTAGAGATTGTAAAATGCCAAAAGATCCAAAAAAGAAACAAATATCAGAAATAAAGATAGGACATTTGTTTTAGAAAAAATACTCAAAATCCTAACTACACTTTCACTAAAAGTGGACAATATGAGTAATGGAATAGAAAAGCTAAAGACTAATGAAGTTAAACTGAAGTCTGAAGTTATGACTCAGATAACTCAGTAGTGTGTAGAGCTATGTCGATCGGAAGACAATAAAATTCCAGAGATAAAAGGAGACGTTGGGACACTCCATAAAACCCATAACGTTTATCAATCTACAACTGCAGGTACAAGCAAATGAATTAGTGGATAAAAATATCAGAACATGAACAAGATATTTGAAAAATCATTTATACCAAAAACACAAAAAGACTCCTTGTTCATACCCCTACAAACTACCACATATCGAAAAAGTTTAAACCAAGATAAAAAAGCATATAACCATATAACTCAAGCATACATAAAAAATATCCACAAAACACAGACTCACCTAAACTTTAGACCCAAAGCCATAAATATTCAAGAACCAAACACAGACTATATAACCCAAAAACTACAAGGTTACAACAAGTTAATCGCATTACCAAAAACTAACCCAAATTTAGTTAAAACCTGTTTCAGTTATGGATTATTAAATACTAATATACCCAAGAAGGAGATGAACTAACATCTATATCAGAATTATATAGAACATTTGCCACTTATAAGAAAATAATCAAAGGAAATCTATTTTTTATAAAGTTTTATACTGCACCAGCAGAGATATTATATGACAAAATTAAACCAGTTATACAATTTGTAAAAATAGGATTAACCAGAGATATGATTATACCGGAAGATATTGTTCAACAATCAGAGATACCTAAAGTTGAGATACCTGATTTTTATGCAAATAAGCAAACTATAGGAATAGCTACACTTATTCAATAACTAACAAACAATTATCTCAATGGAAATTCCATATGGAGTTACTATTCGAGAAACCAATTAATGATCTATTCAAATTCAAGGGAGCTACGACAGTCTGATATGGAAGAAGTTAAACAATGGATTATGACGTTTCTCAATCCAGAAAAACAACCATCTACAAAGACAATTAAAAAGGAATTTATTTCAGAAAAATTATTAACCAGATATTGCAAATTAATAGGATACAAATATCCAGACCACCAATGATGTCCTGGAGAAAATAATGTGATCCCTGAAGTTCAATTAGAATAAAAGAAAATAAGAACACCAACTGGAAGATAGAAAGATAGCAACAGAGCAATGAAGAAATAAAAAAGATCAGCGAAACAAGCTATGAAAATGACATAACAATGACATATGAATAGTCTTTTTGACTTTAGATACATAAATAATTGTGTAACATTATTAGCCTTTACTATTTTTGACTTTTCTTAATTTTTTTGGCACTTGCCATTATTCGTTTTTCACTTTTTTTTACAAATGTAAAGTTAGGACCATTATTAGCCTTTTATTTTTTTGACAGATATAAAGTTAGAAATAGTGTAAATAGTTTATGCATTTTTATCTTTTAGGATTATAAATATATAAGTCATACGACATTCTAAGGTAAGACTGCCTTCTTGTACACAAAAGATATTCTCTCATATCACTACAAAAAATGGATAAAATTGTGGGGGTTTATTTGCGGAGGTTATTTTAACCTCCGTAAAATTATATGAAATGCGGAGTTTAAAAATTTGCCGCTAAAATTTATAAATTTGCGGAGGTTGTAGACTCCCTGCTATCAATTGCGGGAGTTTTAAACCCCCGCTATCAATTGAAAAAAATTTTTTTCCCTGTTTTTTTTTTTCAATTGGCCAAAACATTTTCCCTCTTTTTTTTTTTTCTAATTCGCCAAAGCATTTTCCCTCTTTTTATTTAGTTGCCAAAACATTTTCCTTCTCGGCCAAAACAGCTTTACCATCAATTGAGAGCTCACATTTTCCCTAGATCGACCTTCTCATTTTCCCCCAAATCGATTGAGAGGTCTGTCGGCCATTGGTACTACGACCGACCTCGTTCTTTCATTTCCCCCAAATCGATTGGTAAGTTGAAAACCTTAATTGTTTGGAACCACAGGTCATATCATAGGTAAGTAGAAACAGGTCGGCCGGCCATTGCTCATTGAAGACTTGATTGGGGTGTACCGGTATCGCAGTTTAAAGAGAATCGGTAATTATTTTTATGTTGCATATTGAAATTCAGTAGTAGATTTTTTCTGTTGGATATTTGCATATTGAAATATCTATAGAAGATTTATAGGTATATTTCTGATTAATGAAGTTAAAGATAATTGGATGGATGTCTTTTCTTTAAAAGGATCTTCTTTACTATCTGTATATATATTTGGTTTAGAGGTCACAGATTTCAGATTCAGTCTGTTGAAAAATTGCCCGAAAATCCAAGTGTTATCTTTTGATTGCTGTGACCGTGTTTCTGAACAAGTGATAAAGTAAGTCAGTGGTAGTTATTACTATTCTCTCTCGCGATAAGTTCTTATTTCACTTACGAGGGGAAACCAGTTCTCGTAAACAAAAAGTGTGTTGTATGAAGACAAGAAAATGTTGCTCTCTCTATTTGCACTATACTGTTTATCGTTTTATTATTTTCTTGAGTGTATAACAGGTTAACAACCACATTCTCTTTGGGAATGATGTTTCATGTTCTGCTATATTATATGTTCTCTCCAACAATATTTTGTTGTACTAGAAAGACAACCGAACAACATTGTTATATAGAGATTTGACTGTATACTCTTTAAAAAGTGCACGAGATAGACATTATAGAATCGTGCGTGTTGGCATTATCTTACTGTTTTACGAGTCGACTAGGAAGGTTAATTTGTGATACGATAAGCTGTTTAAGGTGATGAAGATCATTATATTTGTGTGTCAGGTTTCTCGAATTTGACATATTTGAGTTTTAGAAAATGTGTTTTGGTTACTGCTGAAGCGATGCAAGCTTTATTCAGCTTAGGTAAATTGGTTCAGTTGGATTTCGAGAGGTGTCCACGGATACATGGAGGATTTGTTCATCTTCAAGGTTTGTTATTTCCTGATAGTTTTTCTTTAGCGTAGGTTCATTTTTCATGTCATTTGTATCTGAAAACTGATAGTTTTCCTTTTCATTCCTAAGGAAACAATCTCGTGCTTCTATGGTAGTTTTTTCACCTAGGTACAAAAAAATATCTACCTGTCGTCTAGAGACCTAAAGTCCACAATGATTAAGCATCAAGAGGCATGGGCGTATCTATAAGCTTGCATAGCGTTCACGTGAATAGAATAGCTTTTGCCAAATATCTAAAAACAGTTGAACATAAACCCAAATATTATAGTAGTATTAACTTGAAGTCGCTATAGGAACTAGAGGCTGGTTCAAGATTTGAAGATTACACCTGCTTTTGTTGACATTTGTATACTTTTAATAAATTTTATTCCATCATCTTGATGAAGCTCTTTGACGTTTGTATGCTAAAAATGAAGTGTGTTCTTTTTGTTTCAGGTTTGTCCAAGCTCGAATCACTCAGTATCAGATGTTGTCAATGCATTATGGATTCAGACATGGAGCCTCTGCCAGGTATCATTGGTGAACATGCCTTAGTATCATCACTGGAACCGCCTTGACGTGTTTGATTTTTGTGAGATTTGCTCATTTTGATGCGGTGTTATTCAGGGATTGCGAGTTTAAAGGAACTTCAGGTTGTGTGCATCTATATTACAGATTATGGAGTGTCTTATTTGGGAGGTAGGTAATAATGTATTTGGTTTGGAATGAATGGTAAACTTTAGTTGTGCCTTATAGGCTTTGATGTACTCACTTCGTTTCATTTTATGAGATGGTGTTTGACCTTTACATGAACTTTAAGACGTTACTTTGACTTTTACTAAAATAAAATATATGTATGATAAAAAAAATTGAGCATCATATAAGCTTGATTTTCTCTTTTTGGCCCTGCAAATTTACCTAATACCTTTGCCTGCGTCGTGTTTTTTCTTTTTGAATCTTTAGGTTTGAACAAACTTGTTGTACTAAATATGGAAGGATCACATGTTACTACGTCATGTTTGGATACTATCTCAGGTTTGCACTATTCTAAAAGTACCATATTTTTAGAAAGTTAGAAATTTAAGTGCTTTTTCGATCCCATGGTTGATAAAATCTACATTGCTTGGACTATTAAGTATACCTGGTGCATGTCTGATCCTCCAAAACTCCAAAAGTAGTATATTTTTGAAGGATTCGGCACGGGTACAACAACATTTTTGGAGAGTCCAAGCAACATAGAATAAAAGGTATATGATATCTGTTCTTTCGATAAGGCATCAACAGTGTTTTGTTAATAGTAGTGTATCTTAAGGGAACTTGTCTTTTATTCGACAGAGCTTCCTTCGCAGCAATCATTGAATCTCAATAGATATTTTCTGAGAGATGATGGATGTGAAAAGTTTTCGGGTAGCTGAAAGAGATTACTTTGTTTCCAATATGAGCTGATTAGAGCGACTAAATGCTAACATCTATAGCCAACTGTTGTACATAACCGTGCAGCGCTCAGCGATTTGAATGTGTTGAATTTGGGATTTAACCACATTACAGATGAATGTTTGGGCCATTTGAAAGGTCTGTCTTATAAATTGGCATGACTGATATTTTTAGACAGTAGTTGTTAACGCGCTAACGCTCTGTCATGTTCTTTTTCCTCGGGATGAATGGTTATTGGTTATTCATTTTGTTGGATCGGTATTGCAGGTCTAACAAAATTGGAAGGTCTGAACTTGGATTCTTGTAAGATTACGG
>NC_061119.1:19446635-19546898 GCF_002878395.1 Capsicum annuum | reverse complement strand
ACAATGTTTAATTAGTCATGTTGTGTTAAAGGAACAATTAAATTTGAGCTAAAATTATAATTTATAATTAGTTATTGAAAATTGATGAGTCCTACTATTTTCTTTTAAAAAAATAAAATAATTGCGGAGGTTTTAACCCCCGCAAATTTTAAATAAAAATTTATTATAAAAAAAATTAAATTTAGAATAATGGGGGTCAATAATCACCGCAAATTAGTTATGGGGGTCGAAAAAAATTGCCGCAATTCGTTTGTGATGGCTCGTATTCTGGAGGTTTTGGGAGCCCCTGCAATTACATTTTGTTGGGGTTTTAAACCCCCGCAAATTGTAAAATTAACCCCCACAATATGACCCTTTTTTTGTAGTGTATAATCAATAAAGATATTTAGTTTTACACTAAGCTATGGATGAGCAAAGCACAGATTTATTAAATCTACCAGAATAGGTATTTTTATTTATAATTATGAATAGCTAAATTCATAAATTCCTGACAATCATAATATAATAAAATAAGCTCATGTTAGTTACTTTATAGTAGAATTATTCGAAGAATAGCATGTTAAGAGGTTTATTAGAAAAGTGGAAAAGGAGAAAAATTTTCAAGAACTATGCCATACTAATAGTGACCAGGTTACCATATTAATAGTGACCGAAAAACATGTTATTTAAGAATAATCTAATATATAGTGATCTAAGATGACCGTATTTTGTTATGTATATGATTGGAGGGAATATTTCGAAAATAGCATCATATGAAGAATGAATATTTACTTATCTGATGAGATGATAAATAAATTTAAAATATTGTTTTGTATATACTTAAGCATATAAAAATAGTAGATATAAGAAAAATTATATACGAAAAGGTATTTCATTCTAATGAATAGTTATTAAGTTCTATAGAAAATTTACACTTATATAATGATAGCTACTGCTCATATTTAGATAGTTATTATTCAAACGGATATTATACAGATTAAAAAATAATAGAATATATTAGAAGAGTTAGAGAAAAACAAAGTTGACTATATGAAGAAATTAATTACAGGAATCAACTTAAAAGAGAAAAAAAGACAATTTGAAGAAATATTATTTAGAATATAATTAACCTTAAAAAAAAGAGTTACAAATGATAATTTATATAAAACTATACATGAACAACAAATGTTAATGAATCACATTGATAACATAGAATTACATATTAAATATAGTACAATTAGAATAAGTTATTACATAAAAATTTGTAAAATTATAACTACCATATGATAAAATGATAAACTACGAATACTTAGAATATTGGAGAAAAAATATGAAACAAATAAGATTAGCAGAAATACTCATGAAAAAGAATCTGACTGACTACATAAAAACTAGAAATATGGAACATATAGTATACCTTAAAAATAATATAAAAAATTAATAAGGTTAAAACAAATAACTAAGGAATGCTATGACAAAACATTATCAGAGCTATGTTAAGTTACCCGCACTATCCGCACCCCTCTACAATTGTAAGAGCTATGTTAAGTTACCCGCACTATCCCTACCTCGATTAAAATCAAAAAAATCACGTGTCAATAAATTGCTAAAAATCTTGAAAAAAAGAATTCAAATCTGACATCGATTTTTCAGAAATTGAATGGCTATGCCATCGTTAATAGATGAAGTTATTTATTCCACACCATGATATATTTGATTAGTTCATGCTACTAATCACTAATGGAGCCTTACTACTATTAAGTTTTGCCACGTGACTTTATTAAACTCTTCATTACTAATTAATTCCCACTCCCTTTAAATTTACGAGTGATATGTATGAGTCATTTCATTAAATTTAGCTATATATAACAAGTCTTTTTTCAATTTCATAAAATACATGACTCTCTAGAACAACAAAACTAGTGTATGCTATTTTTTGTTTTAATATTGAAGCATGACATTCCACCTCTTAGAAACATATTCCTATATAAACCCCATCTTTTCTAATTTTGTGTAATAAACTTAATAATACTATGTAACAAACTTATATAACAAGTTTGCCCCTTATACTAATAACATTATTATTTTATATGAAAAGCTATACTCTCTTATTTAATTAGATTATGAATAATCTTTTACTAAATCATTCACAATTTTCACATATCTTATTGCACTTAAAAAATCTTTCAAAAACACATAACATGTATTTTTAAAAAAGACGAATATAAAAGAGAATACATTAATGAAAGTGTTATTGGGTAAGAATAACATATATGAGTGTGTCAGTTAAGAATGTGTATGTATTTTTATGATAAAATTTGAGGTATTACAATGGCTAGGATATGGTATTGGCTTAAAAAACGAACATAATTTTTTCAAAGAAAAGGCGAAATTAAAAGAGAATAATGAGGTATAATTAGGTAAGCAAAGTACATATGAGTTTATTAATTAAGAGTACGTATATTTTTTCATTGTGGAATTTTGGGTATTACGATGGTCCTGACGTGATGGTGGCATTGGAAAATAACATAAAATATGTTTAAGAAAAAAAAAATGAATTTAAAAGAGAGTACACTAATGAGGTGCAGCTTGGCATGGAAGTACATATGATATGAGTGTGCCAATTAAGAGTATGCATGTCTTTTCATTGTGAAATTTGGGGTGTTAGTAGTGATTGAGACGTGTTAAGGAATTGAAAAAAATGCTTTAATATGACATTAAGCTCAATGAAATGACTCACATGTACCACTCATAGAAAGGAGTGTGACTAAAAAGTAACCAAGGATTTAGATAATGTGGCAAAATTTGATGACATGATTAGTGGCACAAATGGCCAGTGGCACAAATTAAGCAAATGTGTCATGACAATGGAATAAATAAGTTCAATTATTAACAGATGACATGATTAAGCTATTTGTGAATGTTTGATGACATATTTGACGTTTCCCAGTAATCTATTCGAACTAACTAGCAAAATATTAAAACAATTTAACAAACTCTAGACAAGAAACATTCAGTGAGTACTAACAAAGTTATTGAGAAATCAAACAAAAATAAATAAGGAAAAAATCATAAAATACACCTAAACTGTAGTGACATTATCAGTTATATACCTTTTTTGTATGTGAAATAGTTCAAGAGAATCACCGTTTCAATAATAATTATAGCATGTATTTATTCTTTTCAAATATCAAGTAAATTGCCAATCACAAAACTTTAAAGTAGAGGAATCAATTAAATGACCATTAAGATTGATCGAAAATTTTCTAAAAAATAAATTTGAAAATCATAAAAAATACTTTACTTGAGTCCCGTTATCGAAAGATGTGATTTAAGGAATGAATTTGTCATTAAACTAGATTTAGATACTTTCCTTTTAAATTAAGGAAACGATTAATCAAATTAAAAAAAATTAAACTTCAAAGTGAACCCGCAATCAAGACCTTTTTAACAGGTGCAGTTTCTTTTTGATGAATTACAAACAAAAAACCTCCTTGAAATAAGAAGCAATTGTTATCAAACAAAAAAAATCAGAATTTATTATTTATGAAAATCAAATCTCCCCACCTTTTTTGTCTACATCTAATAAAAGATTAATATTAAAGTTATCTTGAGGTCCATAATAATATTAGCATCTTGTGCTCTTGCTCTTTCTCTTCCCTCCCGTCACTATAATCTTCTGTCTCCTCTGTTCAAATAATTTTTTTAAAATGGTAGATAGATTGGTAAAATTCAAAGATCTACACCTTTAGTATATTTGAGGTATTTAATTAATTTTCTTCTCTAACTCTATGCCACTCCAGACAACTAACAAAGAAATTTTTTCCCTTTTTTCTACAAAAATAAAAAAATAAAAAAAATCAGCTGTAGAATTTAAATATGAGTTGATTGCTAATATAATTAACATAAATTTGTCTCTCCTTAGGAACATTTGATAAAATCGCAATGATGCTGATATTAACTTAAAATTATTAACCTCTTATGAAATCATAGTATATATCTTTATAAAGAAAGATAATCAGGAATATGCATACTTATAGAAAGAATCAAAAATAGAGAATCTAATTTGATTCTTTATAGTTATACAAAACTCATTTATTAACTAGAATAACAACATATAAAAATATAGAAATAGTGTTATGACAATAAGAAAAAGAGAAATTCAAGATTTACAAGATATACAAGTGAATTTAAAAAAAGACGATGATAAAATCATATATGAAATAACAAATTAACATCATATCAATTAAATCTCTTATAAAACAAAAATCACCCAAAATTTAATCGTAAAAAAATCAAAATAAGTTGTATATGTATTTGTAGAGATGTCACCTTTATAGTTGCAAGACATTAGTAGATGTACCATCTCATCAACGAACTCTTGGTCAATATCAACTAGCATGACATGGATTTGTTCTATCATACTATAATGTTGGCATTGGATTATCTTTCATTCAAATTGAGAATTTTTCATTTTGGATGTAATGAGGAGATACAAGAAAAAAATGTTATATAAACAATGGAATTCATAGAGAAAAACTTAACCCTATAAATAAGTGCTTATATAGTACCTCTACCAGGTAGGACATGTCTAGTGTTGACTAACAATAATTATTTTTATTTGACCAATTTAATTTTTATTTAGTCAAGACAAGGGGATATTTTTTTCTTTATTTTTACTTTTCCTTTTACAATTTAGTATGAGGGAATTGTAATAATTTTTTATTTAACAAAACGTTTTCAATTATACGAAAAAAAAACATCTATCATTTATGGGATCTAAGTGAGTATTTATTTTTATTTAAAAGGTATAATAGTTACGTTCTTACTTTATCTCTATTGTTTTAACCAATACTTATTGTTACTAGTCATTAGAATTCAAAAGCATCATAAAATCATTCTCCCTTATTATGTCCTCTGCATTTTATCAAGACTAAACTTTGAAATTGATCTAGAAAGTAACTTTTTTTTTCACGATAAAATATTTTTTTTAAATATTTTCTTATGTTATACACAACCTTTTGTAATTTTATTTAATCTATACTTTAAAGGAGTATGAGACCTTAATATTTGAATTTATATTTATTCACTTTGTCACAAAGACGGCACATTTTTCCAGCGAATAGGGATTTATGATCCTAGTCCAATAATTTTTTGGTGGTAGTTCATTAGAAAAACATGCATTTCTAGAATAATTTATAAACCAAAATCTACTTGTACCATGTAGAAACACCTAAGCCCCCCTCCCCTCTAGCCGAAAAAAAAAAAAAACACAATATGTGGGTTTATACTTTTACCGGTCTTTATATTTGGTACTTTCTCCGTTTCAAATTATTCGTTTTAAATATTTTAATAATTTTTTTTCCTCATTATATCCTTAGTAATTGATTACTCCTTGTTACTAGTATTGAATTATCAAATCTTGAAAAATATTGCAAAGACTTTGGTAATCCTATAATCCTTATTATTCATGTCAAAAGTGCTTTGGTATCAGCCATATAATAATTTCATCAATTTTAGAACTAACAACATGACACAATTAGTAAGAGCAAAATGGTAAAATTACATTATCAATCATTATTTTCTTAATAGCTGTGCCATCTCAATTTAAGACGGATAATTTAGAACGGAGGGAGAATTATTTATTACATTGTGGCTCGAGGCCTTGCCTATGGATTGATTGGACATCAAATGCGTTTCTCCTTATGCTTGGCCAGTGTTAACTACTTCTTACGGATTTTTAGCTGGATATATTTTATTGTTTGTATACTGGCGATGCCATGCATTCCTTTAACGGGCACACTCATGTGTGGTGGTACGGTTTCAGGTATCTCATCATGTTAATATCTTTATTATTTTAATGTTGAGAAATATAGTTACTCAAAGATAATAAAATTTTCATGAAAGAGTTGTTAAATTTGATAATTCTGCTAAGTCAAAAATAATTTGAATAAAGCGGATCTCGATATTATTGGTGTGTCATATCCCAAGTGAAAATTATGGTCAATATGACTGACTGAGTCATAGATTTTGTGTGAATAAAAATAATTTTGTAGCTTACGCCCACATTAATTGTGGAAAAAAATTGTTTCTTCTTAAATTCACACTGAAAGAATATTAGCTTCAATCGAGGTTTCATGTTCTTGATATTTGAACCAATTTGATTGATGTGGTATCAATAGAAAATGTTGGAGTAAAATTTGTTTTGAGAATTTTATGGGTGTTTTAACTGAGCATGGTTATTGTTTTGCAAAAGGACTACTGTGACCATGATTTAATTACTTGTGTTAAAGATTTTTAGTTATGAATGAAAAAGTCATGTATTTGCTTAAATCAATTTTTTCATTTTTTAATTATTATTTTTTTGGTTGATTCTGCTACTCATAAGTTGCTAAGAGTTGGCGATTTTGTTTGATTGCTGAAATCATTATTTGAAAATATAGTTAAAGGATGAATTAGTCCCTCTATCCTCTATGATTAAATTATTACATTGATCATCGCCATAATTTTGACTGTTTATGAATTCTTGAAGTGTTGAATTTGATATAGGAATTTAGATTGCTATTGAAGTGTTGTCTGAAGTCAACTTGTTGAGGTTTAGATGAATCTATGTTTTTAGCTTGTTATTTATATGATGAAGTGCTTTATGAGTAATTGGTTTATCTTGTTATGAGTTATAAGAATGTTATTATATTTTAAAATATTTAAAATCTGGGGGTAAAGTGTTTTATAAAAGTTATTGTATTTATCCTGAAATATTTTAGAAGTATGGGGTGGTTAGCAAGATTGTATAAGTTGAGATCAATTTTGAAAGGAGAAAAAACAGGAAGGTACAATATCTTACGTGAATTTGTTGTTCAATATGATTTGAGGAAAAGGATTGAAAATTTTTGGGTGAAGAGTTTTCTTTATCTTATTAACATAAGTGATCCTAATATATATTATGTTGTTACTTCTTCTTTTGGTGCATTATTTTAAGAAGATGCAATTGATAAAGTGCTAATAAATTAATATTTGTTGTACTCTGGGGTAACAAGTGATGCTAAGTAATCCATATGTGGTAATGAGTTGATCTTGACAGTGTGAAATAATATGAAATTAGTCAAATAGATCACAGTTAGCAAATTATGATGAAATCTGAGTTTGTGGTTTGGAGTTGAATGATAATGAGGCTTAGATAAATTCTTAATAAGTATTCAGATTGAAACAAAATCAGTGCATGTGTGTAAAATTTTCAATGGCAAAACAAGATAATGTGTTTGAGACATAAAGTGATAAACTAAAACAATTTTTAAAAGATGAAATTGATTCATAAATTATGTGAGGTAATTAAGAAGAGAATTTGGCCAACTGTGACTATATATTTGGGATGAATATTTTTAAATGAAGCTTCAATGGGAATGCGACTTTTGTCAAGTCGTATATCAAACATAATAGTAATCTAATTTATGTGATTGGAAATCTCATGAATTAGGTTCATATGAGTATTAACAAGTTATTGTTTAATCTTGTGCACTATGAAAGTGTAACAACCTAAACCGTCGTTATGAGGAAACACCTCAATATTAGCGCGGGGTGCGGATAATATCAAAATTTCATTAGAAATATTACGCGGCACCACGTGTATTAAAATTTTGAAACTTAAAGAAGTTGGGTCGGGCGGACGTCAACCCACTATACTAAAATTTATTTCGCAATAGCAGTGCACCTTCTGCTATAGCGGAATGATGCAGACCAAAATATCACTTAAGCGGATTTTATTTCTTTCCCACTTAAGTTGAGATAAATGACGTAGAAGGCTCCAAAAACCCTAAGGATTGCCTCCTATGTTTTTGGCCCATGAAGAATAGGAGAAAGGAGTGTGGATGGGTGAAAACCCATGAATTTTCAATGATTAACGTGTGCATGGTCGTGGTAAGGCCAGACTCCACATTCGTTCGTTCTTTCTACAACTGGCTGACACTAGGTAAGTTAAGGTTAATTTAGTAGCATAGACCTGGATTTGAGAACATGAATATAGCATAGATATATGAGAGATTTCATGTCTAGGCCTTCGGCCACAGAGTTTGGATGGCTAAAATTAGTTAAAGTTTAGGAAGCCTACAATTAGGGGTTGTTTATATACGTTAACATGTTATGTTATGCTTATGTTTGATTATAGATGGATCTGTTGTAGACTCATGTAGGAGATGGGGAAAAATGCAGGCTGCTGGTTATTAGTTAAACCTTAAGGGAAGGAAAATACCATGTAAGGTGGGGGCGAGCTTTCAAATAACTTAGGATGGTAATATTCATGGTAGTTTTTAAAACATAGCGTTGTGGATGTCTTGTGGATAAGGCCCTAATCGGTTATGTAGGTGATGGTATTGTATTAGAATTCAGTTTATGCTATATGTGTATGTTAACGACTTCATAGTGTGACTTGTTAGTGCTATTTTTTGGTGTGTTAAATGCAAATAATTTTACGATTGTTATATGATTTTGACCTACCTTATTTGCTAAACGTGAAATATTTAGTATTAGAACATTTTCATGGGTTTATGGTGAAATCAGGTTGGCAGACAATTGTGTGTGAAATTTAGTATATGAAAAAAATTGTTCCCTGTAGGTCATATCTAGAGAGTGGATGCATCACTCGTAGTGTGTATGTATGAGGGTCAGGTGAGTTTGATGGTTTCATGAATGAACTAGGAAATATACTTATATACTTGATATATGTATACATATTTGCAATTTGTGTGATCTGGGTACGTGTCATATGTCGGATGTCGTTAGAGTTATGGTTTGTTGATTGGCATATTGTTGGAGTTAGAGTTGTCGATTGGGTTATGGTTTGACTTGGTAATTTTTAACATCTCTTTACTTGGTTTCCTGAACCTGACTTGGTTATACGTTGTCGATTTGTTGATTTATTTCTGAACTACTTATTTGTTTGCTTGTTATTCTAAGTATATGTTGGTTGGGTATGAGTTAATCTATGGAACTATAGTTTAGTTAAGTGTGAACTGCTTACAACTTAATCTTTATTTCGTTTTATGTACGACTTAAGATATCACCGAGATGGTGAACGCCCACATGAAGTTAGGATTGCTTAAGGATTTCTATGTCAGTTGGATAGGGAGGAGGACGTATGTAAGTTGTAAAGTAAATCCATTCTGTTGTTCGGGAAGCCGAGTGGATAGGTATATGTCCGAATGGGCCTTTTCCACGTACGCTAGGTAACTTGTTAGGTTCTTGACCTAGGTCTAGGGATTTCCGTTGTAGTAGTCGTCTATTAGGAGTTATGTTGACCCTCGAGGCAAGGCCCCAGTCTTAGTAGTCTAGGTAGTAGAGTCGTAGGAGACAAAGTGATGTCTTGAGAATTATAGCATGTAGCTTGTGAGGGGGTGGATGGGAACCTTTGCCGGTTGGGTAATGAGTTTAAAATCATGCATGTTTTCTTTGAATATGTATATTATATTAATGTGATTCGATATGGGTCAACCGACGAGGATAGCAATATCTGTTGTTTGTATTAATGCTACTCTTGCTATACTATTTTTGGGGTATAGTCTTTTGAAGGGATCAATGTTGGTTTCTTGATTATTGCAGTAGTGATCATTTAGCATCTCCTATTTCTCTCACTCATGGTGGAAGCTGTGTCCATTTTTATTTTTTCTTTAGTAACTCTTATGTAATGACCCTTCAGGTTCTTTTTTGTATTGTCTGCTTATTTTGTCGTTAGAGCTTTTTCATAGCTGCCTCAAGTCATTTATGACTTGCTGGAATTGATAGTTCGATTACCGAGCAGTTCGTTTGATTTTAGGACCAACTCCTCATTTAGAAGCCTTCGCTGGTTTTGAATGACCGCCGAGCGAAAACTTTAGTTAAACAACCTCGGATGTAAATTTCGACTGTGCCAGCAACTCTGAAATATTAGTTTTAGGCTATAAAGCTCTTGGTTCGGGTCCCAAGACACCCAAGTTCATTTTGACCAATTGGTCAAAAAGTGAGAAAATCGGTAGACATGAATGCAGGGTCCACAATTGATCTAAACAAAAATAAATGGAAAATCTGACTTTATCAATGCGTCTGAAACGTATAATTTAGTGGGGTTACATAGTTTGTTTGCAAAAAACGGAGTCCAAATGAGTCCGGAAAGTCAAAAATAAGTTTTGACCTCACGGACCCTATTTAACCGCGATTAAACTACTATAAATAGCCTCCTTGGTCGCGAAATTAACCATTTTCACTCCCCTTTAAGCCCTAGAATGATAGATTAACTTCAAATTGATTCTTGAGGGTGAGTTAGAAGCTTGATTAACATATTTTCGTGATTAACAACGGATTAAAGGTATGAATCCTTCCTTTTTCAAGCTTTAATTTCTTGAATTTTGACCAAAATTCCAAATTGCTTGAGGGGTTGATTTTAGCCCAATTATGCTTGGTTGTCACCTAATTATTGAGGGTTATGATTTCCTAGTAGTGTATGAACATTGGATTGATCTCGAAAACGTATTTTTTGTATGTGGAATCCACTTGGGATTTTTGATGTCGTTTTTGGACCCGAAGCACAATGGTGCAATATGGGTATCAAAATTCTCGTAATAATGTGTAGATTATTTTTTGATAGCTTGACACCTTGAAGAAGCTTCTCGAAAAGAAAAAGTAAAGGTTTAGCGGCTTGTGGACTTTCTTTGGATTTGAGGTAGGCTAGACTTACCCCTTGTTAGATTGAGCTATGTTTTGATCTAATTGTGATATCTTGTTAGATTGAGATGATTTTTAAGTATTGGTTTGATGAAATGCAGGACTTGGGTTAGTTGGACAAATTAAGCTATATGAATTTTAAAAGTTGAAAAACTTGACTTGTTTCCCATTATATTAGGTGGAATGGACTTCATTACTCATGTTCAACATGAGAATGTCTTAGAATACTCAACCTTAGATATAATTCTCTAGTTACTCATACTTGGAGTAAATTGGCTTTAGTTGCTTATACTAAGGAAAGTTGTCTTGGTTCCATTTGGACTTAGTAAAGGTGCTTGAGTATAATATCTACATTAGGTCTTATAGTGGCTTGCTATACATCTAAGAGTTGATTTAGATATATTAGCCTAGTCCGGGATAGAAATTGACTTAGAATGCATTTTGAGGATTTAGATGTGGGCTTTTTGACCCACCTTAAGGCAAGAGTTGTGATTAGTTTCCTTGAACCCTTACGCCTAGTAATTGACTAAAGAGTGCCCTTTTGAGGGAATATTGATGATTCTTGGCACTTGCTGGTTATGTGGAATGACATTGAGTATGATGCCCAAGTAATTATGCCTTTGTATGCCTTGTTGGCTAAACCTTATGTCGAGCTATTAATTATGCTATTAAGATTATCTATTGGTTGAGCTAATGAGCGTGCTATTAAATGAGCCCTTGTCTATAACATAGCCTAAGTCATAAATGATATTCTTGACCACGCTATGAATAAATTATCGATCACGTAATGCTTTAGCCATTGTTCACACTAATGATGAAATATCTTTAGGCCAATAGTAGGCTAATGAATATGCTACTAATGGGCCATTGTTCATAATGTTGCTTATGGTTATGCCCAAGGTCTAAATGACTTAATTATGAATTTTTTAATGATGAGTCCTTGACTATACTCTTGATTAAACCATCATTTAGGCTACTGTTCGGGCTATTAACTATACTATTGCCCAAGTTATGATCATGCTTAATAATTATGCTAATAAACTGTATTAAAAATCTCCCTTATTGTCTATATTGGAAATGATGATGTTAATGGAGTTAGAAGACAAACTTATTGAATATGCATAATGTAACACCCCGAGTCTAGTACTCCAGATGCTACACGGTGCTCATAATCCCGAAGGACCACAAGCTAACCCTTGACTGACATCTGTAATTGAGAACTAAATAATACACTGTAAAAAAATGCAAAAAACTTTCCATAAGGTTCAAACATCTGAAATACAACTGAAAACTGAATACTAATACAACTTTCTGAATATCTAGTCTGAAAAACTCTAGTCTAAAAGCCTCTACCTATTTGAATAAGGAGTTGAATGGGACAATCCCACAACTAACTCCATCTACTGAAAATACTAAATCTAATGCAATAAAGTGAAATAAGAACCATTTCTTAATGATGAGGACTCACTGCTATCTTCTGTTGCTGATTGAATCTGGACTGCTAAAGGTGCTCTGGAGCTCGTGCTTACCTATGGTATAAAACACCATAGCGCAAGAAAGTATGCGTCAGTACTTGAGAATGTACTGGTATGCTAGACAAAGTAGGGCTAAATGCAAAGGCTCATATACATGAATTATAGCTGACCGAATAACATGAGTATACTGAATGAGGAATTACATGCATGAATGCATAAACTATAACTGAAATCGTAGTAACACTGAATACTGAGTTTAACTAACTGGAGTACTGATAACTGGTTTTACTGATGCTGAATTCTAAATACTAATTTACTAATATTTGAGTTTACAAATGCTGAGATACTGAATAACTGAGTCTACTGATATTGATCTCAAATTTTTCCTAATACTGATTGACTGTATCTAAGATCAGTCCTATCTAGCGGGTGATCTCTGAATCTACAGTTACTAATTCTGATTGATTGAAACTGAGATCAGTCCTATCTAGCGGGTGATCTCTGAATCTCTAAATGATAAAAATGATTGACTGTATTTGAGATCAGTCCTATCTAGCGGGTGATCTCTAAATTCTATGGAACTATCTAAGTTCCTTACTGAGTTGAGAGACTGTATCTAATAGTCCTGATTTCTGTAATACTGCACTGAGTTCTATTACTGAGACTGAATCTAAAACTGAGACTATGGGAGGTAGTCATCTAACTGACATGCCCCGAATCTAAACTAGTGGGGTCCAACCTGTAACCCCAACTGGAAGGGTGTCAGTACCGTGCCACGGGTAAAGACAACTGCTATAGAGTCAGTCCTGATCTAGCGGGTGACCCCTGAGATCAGTCCTATACTAGCAGGTGATCCCCGAGTCTGTCAGTCCTATCTAATGGGTGATATCTCACGCCTACGCTGGCTATGTAGTTTTGGAACTTAGGAATTGCTTCTAGGGATCTCAGTCCTATCTAGTGGGTGAGCCCCCATCCCTAGGCTCGCTCGGTGCTGAATCCTACTCCCAACTGAAAGACACTGAACTGATTTCTTAGTTTATACTAGGCTTGGCTAAACTGTTATTGATCGTACTAATTAACTAAACTGAACTAATCTCACTGAGTTTCATTGACCGACGGAATACTACTGAATTTTGTTATCGGACTAAATGCTACTAAGTTTCTGGACTGAATACTTGAATACTACTGAGGTATGAGATGAATACTGAACTGGAATAGACTGATATTGAGATTACTGAGTCTCTCTAAGTTCTGTAATTGACTGAGTTCTACTGATCATGGCACGACTGGAATTATCTTGAAAACTGACACTGGCTCTAGACAATTAGCTAAATTGCTGGATATTAAATACCCCCAGGACTCAATAACATAAATAAATAAGGCATGACAATTCTTGAATAGCATAACAATAGTCTATCATTCATAATAAAATCAAGGAGGCATCTCTTCAAGCACTTGGAAGTCTTAAACATGTAAACGTATAGTGATGCATACCAATGTCTCATAATTCATTCATTAAGGAATGCACCTAAATGGGAGTGCATGCAACATATCATAATTCATTCACTAAGGCCTTTCAACAAATATTTGGCATGCATTAACTTATATATAATTAGGAATTTCATGCTAACATGCTATAATGACTCTATTTCCTTCACATAAGTATTTTATCAAACATATGGGGAGCATACTTTGGTTATACAACAATCAATATTTCCCATTAACATGGAGACATCAATAAACTTGCAACTTAAAGGGTATTTATCATGAACATTATGCAAACCATCACATGCTAGAACTAAATCATGAAACTTGTAATCTAGAACATGAATCACAACTCAACAATAACATAAACATGAACTTCAACTCACATAAATCATGAAAAATCATAAATATTCAATCTTTATAATTTAAAAAGGGTTCTTGAATTTCTTGGGTGGAAGGGACCCAAGAAACAACATCTAACATACCTTAGTTCTTGATTTTATGAAGATTGGCGATGGAATTTCCTTGAATTTGGATCTTCAATTGGAAACCCTAAACTTGATTTTGATAGAAATTGAGAGAAACCACTATATTTTGGGTGAAATATGGCTGAATCACGTGTTTTAGGGATATATAAGAGTTGGAAAAAGACTAAAATAACCCTGGGGTCGCGACTATTTTAATGACTAGAATACTAGGTGCCGATGCACTGGTCGACGCAGCGCGTTTATGGCATTAACACGATACTCGATGCATCATGCCATGATCATGTTGAGCCTCAGTACTTTTGGCTTTTCCAGCCTGCAACAATGTTGACCAACGCGATAAGCGATGAGGTGCACCAAGATCGCGTTAGTCTACTATTTTGAGACCCCAAATATGGTCTAAACATGTTCTAAGAAATCAAAGACTTATCCAGGAACTCCTATTGATATTCTGGATCATGAATTAGCTAAAATATCAACTACCGAAGGTCGGAAAGGTCGTGAAACAAATCATCAAGGTTTGAAGGCTTATGAAATGAAAGGGTTTCAACATTTAGCCCAATTTTCTAAGTGTTAAGCTTTTCTTAACATGCTTTAAAGAGCTTTAACGACTAGGAAAATTTGCAGAGTCTTATAATATCTCTCTCTTGGAAATATTCGTCCTCGAATGGGACTGACTAGGCTAAAATTACTAAAAGATTGAACTTACTTAAGGGTCGTAAATATCTGAAACATGACTATATGACAGGAACTACTGATATACTGAAATTTCATATTGAACATGCATATTTGATGCATGGATACTTAACGGAGCTATTCTCATGAAAGCATGACTAAAATTACTGATAAGCTGAGCTTCTTCTACTGAACATACATATCTAATGCACGAATGTCTGACTGAGCTGACTCTTGAATGCATGACTGAATATGCAATTATAACTGATCTTGACTTTGTAAGGAACATCTGAACATACAACCGAATAGGCTTAAGGACATGAAAGCATCGGGGAATTATAGAGCATCTCTCTCTTGGGACACTATGTCCCTCTAAGAATGCTTACTTTACTGAGATACTGGGAAAACTGAGGCGATGCACAAGACATCTACGAACTGGATCATGACTGAATATCTGGGATCTAAAGATAATGCATGATACATGAACTGAGCTAATCTTGCAACTACTGGGACTTTCTATCTTGGAATAGTTTCATTCCTAAGATTTCTAATAGTATGACTAAATGGAAAGATGGGAAACAAACTATACGAATCTAACTGCCTGACTGTTAAACTGAATTTCTGGCTTTACTAACTAGCTCATGCTGAAAACTTAAGCTCAAATGGGAGCAAAGGTTATAACATTGCATAGCTTAAAGATGAAAGACTTATAACGTACCCGAATCTATGTTATGGAAACTTTTTAGATCATAACGAGTCTGTAGTACATAAAATCTGTTCTAACGCTGGCCACTAGTGGTAGTAGAAGTAGAGCCCTACTGACGCAAAATCTTTACCTCTCTGAGCTAGCACTCTACGCTCCCGTAGTTTGTGTCCTGGCTTACCATATCCAAAACATACCTCACTGCCTACTCTACAAGCACCTTGGTGATTCTTGCCACACTCTTGAAAAAGCGAATAGGTAAGGCCTCTGCTCTCACTACCCTGGGCCTTGAAGCCTGGTGCACTAGCTGAAGATGGAGATGGGACTGAAAACTTCCGACTAGAATGAGAACGGTTACCACCCTGTGACCCTAGCTGGGAGAAACTATAACTACTTGTTCTGGCCTTCTTACTTACTCTCTCTCTTTCCTTAGCTTTCTGTGCCTCAATCTGCTGAGCGTGCATCATCAATCTAGAAAGATCCATGTCTCCATTGAGCATAGCAGTCCTACACTCCTTAACCACCAACCCATACACACCGATCACAAACTTACTCATGCTTGATCTAGGGTCAGCCATCAGCTCGGGAACATACTTAGACAACTGATTGAACTTAAGGCATTACTCCTTCACTGACATAGAGCCTTGACTTAGGTTCATGAACTTTTCTACCTTAGCTTTCCTCATCTTAAGTGGGAAAAACTTATTTAAGAACGCATCCTGAAATATCTGCCAAGTCATGGGAGCTGCATCGTCCCCTCTACTCTTCTTCCACATCACTACCCAATCATGAGCAACATTTTTTAACCTGTAGGATGCTAATTCTACACTCTCCTCTTCAGATATATGCATAATTTGGGTGATTTTCTTCACCTCCTCAAGATAAAGCTGTGGGTCCTCGCCTGCTATTGACCTAAAGAATTCTGGCGAGTTCATTCTCATGAAATTTCTGATCTTGGCTGTGGCTAAATCTCCATCTTGCTGAGGTTGGGCTGCAGCCTTATGGTTACCCTGAACACTAGTTGTCAGAGCTTGGGCTAGTGCCTGAAAAGCTGTCCGAAACTCTGCATGTGACACATTCTCATTCGAAGGATCTACGGGCTGAGGTGGCTAGTTATCATTTCTACAAGAATTATCTTTATGAGGAGGAATATTCTGTAAATGAAAGAAAGAATGGATTAGACTGAGATTCTTAACTTGAGCTCATGCTCACTCGCACGACATGAATACTGAAAGAAGGGAAACTATTCCTAAAATATCTTATAGCCTCCTGTACATGAATGTGGCGCGCAACACACCCATGCACAAGACTCTACTAGATGCTACTTTCATACTTTCTAGGACACTATTAAACCTTAGGCTTTGATACCAAGTTTGTAACGCCCCGAGTCTGGTACCCCAGATACTGCATGGTGCTCATAATCTCGTAGGACCACAAGCTAACCCTTGACTGATATCTGTAACTGAGTACTGAATAATACACTATAAGAAATATGGAAAATATGCCATAAGGTTCAAACATCTAAAATACAACTAAAAACTGAATACTAATACAACTGTCTGAACATCTAGTCTGAAAAACTCTAGTCCAAAAGCCTCTAACTATCTGAATAAGGAGTTGAATGGGACAATCCCCTAACTAACTCCATCTACTGAAAATACTAAATCTAATACAATAAAGTGAAATAAGAACCATCCTCGAATGATGAGGACTCACTGCTATCTACTGCTGCTAGCTGAATTTGGACAGCAAAAGGTGCTCTGGAGCTCGTGCTTCTGAACCTATAGTATAAAATACCATAGCATAAGAAAGTATGCGTCAGTACTTGAGAATGTACTGGTATGATAGATGAGATAAGGCTAAATATAAAGGCTCATATGCATGAACTATAGCTGACCAAATAACATGAGTATTTTGAATGAGGTATTATATGCATGAATGCATAAACTATAACTGAAATCATAGTAAAACTGAATACTGAGTTCAACTAACTGGATTATTGATAACTGGATTTACTGATGCTGAATTCTAAATACTAATTTACTAATATTTGAGTTTACTCACTGAGATACTGAATAACTGAGTCTACTGATATTGATCTCAAATTTTTTCTACTACTGATTGACTGTTTCTGAGATCAGTCCTATCTAGCTGGTGATCTCTGAATCTACAGTTACTGATTCTGATTGATTGAACCTGAGATTAGTCCTATCTAGCGGGTGATCTCTAAATCTCTGAATAATGAAAATGATTGACTGTACTTGAGATCAGTCCTATTTAGTGGGTGATCTATAAATTCTATGGAACTATCTAAGTTTCTTACTGAGTTGAGTGACTGTATCTAATAGTCTTGATTTCTGTAATACTACACTGAGTTCTATTATTGAGACTGAATCTGAAACTGAGACTGTGGGAGGTAGTCATTTAACCTACATGTCCCTAGTCTGAACTAGTGGGGTCCAACCTATAACCCTAGTTGAAAGGGTGTCAGTACCGTGCCACGGGTAAAGAAAACTGCTATGGAGTCAGTCCTAATCTAGCGGGTGACCCCTGAGATCAGTCCTGTACTAGCGGGTGATCCCCGAGTATTTCAGTCCTATCTAATGGGTGAAATCTCATGCCTATGCTAGTTATATAGTTCTAAAATTAGGGATTGCTTCTAGGAATCTCAGTCCTATCTAGCGGGTGAGCCCCCACCCTTAGGCTCGCTTGGTGCTGAATTCTACTCCTAACTGAAAGATACTAAATTGATTTCTTAGTTCATACTAGGCTTGACTGAACTATTATTGATCCTACTGATTAACTAAACTGATCTTACTGAGTTTTGTTGATTGATGGAATACTATTGAATTCTGTTCTCTGACTGAATGCTACTGAATTTTTGGGCTGAATACTTGAATACTACTAAGGTCTGAACTAAATACTGAACTGGAATAGAGTGATACTAAGATTACCGAGTCTCTCTAAGTTCTATAACTGACTGAGTTCTACTGATCATGGCACGATTGAGATTATCTTGAAAACTGACACTGGCTCTAAACAATCAGCTAAATTACCGGGTATTAAATACCCCCAGGACTCAATAACATAACTAAATAAGGCATGACAATTCTTTAATAACATATTAATAGTCTATCATTCACAATAAAATCAAGGAGGCATCTCTTCAAGCACATGGAAGTCTTAAACTTGTAACTATATAGGGATGCATACCAATGTCTCATAATTCATTCATTAAGGAATGCACGTAAATGGGAGTGCATCCAATATATCATAATTCATTCACTAAGGCCTTTCAACAAATACTTGGCATGCATTAACTTATGCATAATTAGAGATTTTATGCTAACATGCTATAATGACTCTATTTCCTTCACATAAGTATTTTATCAAACATATGGGAAACATACTTTGGTTATAAAACAATCACTACATCCAATTATCATGGTTACATAAATAAACTTGCAACTTAAAGGGGATTTATCATAAACATTATGCAAACCATCACATGCTAGGACTAAATCATGAAACTTGTAATCTAGAACATGAATCACAACTCAACAATAACATAAACATGAACTTCAACTCACATAAATCATGAAAAATCATAAATATTCAATCTTTATAATTTAAAAAGGGTTCTTGAACTTCTTGGGTGGAAGGGACCCAAGAAACAACATCTAACATACCTTAGTTCTTGATTTTATGAAGATTGACGGTGGAATTTCCTTGAATTTGGATCTTCAATTGGAAACCCTAAACTTGCTCTTGATAGAAATTGAGAGAAACCACTATATTTTGGGTGAAATATGGCTGAATCACGTGTTTTAGGGATATTGGAAAAATACTAAAAAAACCTTGGGGTCGCGACTATTTTAATGACTAGAAAACTGGATGCCGATGCACTGGTCGACATGGCGCGTTTATGGCATCGACATGATACTCGATACATTATGCCATGATCATGTTGAGCCTTAGTACTTTTGACTTTGGCAGCCTGCAACAATGTTGACCAACGCGATAGGCGATGAGGTGCACCAAGATCACGTTGGTCTACTATTTTGACACCCCAAACATAGTCTAAACGAGGTTCAAAAATATGAAACTTGTATGGAAACCCCTATTAACATTTTGGATCATGAATTAGCTAAAATATCAACTACCGAAGGTCGGAAAGGTCATGAAATAAATCATTAAGGTTCGAAGGCTTATGAAATAAAGAGTTCCAATATTTAGCCTAATTTTCTAAGTGTTAAGCTTCTCTTGACATGCTTTAAAGAGATTTAACGACTAGAAAGATTTTCAGGGTATTACATGTAAAGATACTCTATAGATTATGTTGGACTCATGTTATGCTTTGTCTCGTAACCCAACTAGTGATTATGTTAGAAAGCCTTCTTGTTGTTAATATTATAAGTCATAATACTTAGGGTTCTAAAGGTATATTTATTGACTACATGAGAAGCTATGCTACTAACCATGTTGAACCCATTAATGCTTTGTAATATTCATGCTTTATATATTATGTTATCATATATTTATGGATAAATTATTCTCGATGATAAATGATGAGATATAAAGGTATTCCCCTCCTTACTTCTCTTTTACTTTAGCCCTCGTGGGGCTTATCATTTACTTTAACCTTTATGGGGCTTGTTATTTACTTATATGTCATTTACTTTAGTCCTCGTGGGGCTTGTACTTTACTTTAGACCTTGTGGGGCTTGACATTTACTTTAACCCTTGTGCGGCTTGTTATTTATTATTGATATTGATTGCCTATTATGATGATATTGTGATGATATGATGATAACCAGCAAGATCGAATGATATATTGATGATATTGATACCCGATTCGAGTCTAGAGGATATATTGATGATATTGATATCTAATTTAAGTTCGAAGAATATGTTGGTGATATTGATATCCGATTCAAGTCCGGAGGATATGTTGATGATATTGATACCCAGTTCGAGTTCGGAGGATATGTTAATGATATTGATATCCGGTTCGAGACTAGAGGATATGTTGTGATATTGATATTCAATTTGAGTCCAGAGAATATTATAATGACATGATGATGCCCGAAAAGGCCGGAGGATATGATTATTGATGTGCTTATGTGTGCACCTACAGGTTGAATCCGGCTAGCCTATGCATGACAATTATATGTTTATTTATGTTCTTGTGTATTTGGCTATAATATTGATATTAGTGGTATCGATTATAGTCTTCTATTGGGTTGAGGTATTAAGTTGTATAATTATTGATTTAAGGATGAAAGATGCTTAGTGATGGATATTACTTAAGTGGCTAATAATGACTAATGGATTTGTGAACCTTAATGGTAAAGAGCACTAGTGGTATTGATGGTTATTAATAGGGATGATTATTTCATTATGGTGATTAATGATAATGGGTTTAGCGCTGCTGATGATTAGTTGCTATTGATGACTGAGTTTACAATGTTGATTAATTATTTAATGAGGATTTATGGATTAATGATGCTAGTTAATAAGAGATGTTTGTTTAGATATGAATAGGTGTACTCATGGTGATTAGTGGTCTTTTGTTAAATGGTGACTAATGGGATTTTGGTGGCTAGAAATGAATATTGGTTAATTGGAGAATACGGTCTTGTGGTGAATCTTGACCAGATACTAACTTTGGCTAGTGAGTAAAAATAATAATTAGTCATTGATCCATGAATAGTGACTAAGTGCTGAATAGTGGATAGATAATAATTAGAGGTTATATGATTAGTAAGTAATTGGTTTAGTAATAAATGTTGGCTAGCTAATAATAAGTGAATAGGGTGTAATGATAAGATAGATGTCTATATGGTGGTATGGGTACGGTTATGAGTATATTGGTATATGTTATTCAATTATGATTTCTAGTGATGATTATGAATATTGGCAAATGGCCGTTTGATGTAAATTGTGGAAAACTATGGATATTGATAAAGTTGGTTATATATATATATTGGCGATTCAATTTTTTTACTTTATGCTCTCTTGGGTGTACTCTCCGGTTGTATGGGACATCGTTATGGATTCATTACCATGTGCACTATTTGGTGTTTGGGCGCTAACTTTTTGCTTGTATTTGCTTGTGATTGCACTTGTGTTGCTTTATGATTTCAAATAATTTATTCCTTATGCTGGACGATATTAGCATGCATTGATACCTTATATTATATTGTTATTTTTGATACTCCATGCTTGTTATGTGTGGTGATATTAGCATGTGTTGATTGATGCCTTATGTTATAATGTTATTTCGAATTGCTTACTTATTATATACACTGATGATGGAGATAATTCGGCTTTGATTCCGTACCTTGACTTAGTTATGATTATCTTGCACTTCATCATTCTTATATCATGATTTAGCTCAGTCGGCCGATGATGCCTACTGAGTACCCATTATTTTGGTACTCATACTAAACTTCTGTACCTTTTGGTGAAAATTCGAGTATTAGCTATCGCTATTGATCGTGGTTCGTGCACTGATTGATTTTTGGAGATAGGCTGAGCGCTTGGGGTTCGAGTCCTCCATTTTCCTTCAATCTTTTGTATTCAGTCTTTTGTGTCCAAGAAAAATATATTAACTATTCTAGATTGGAGTTGTATTTAATACTATTAGTTGCTTTTGTACTAGCTCTGCCAGGTTTTAGGATTGGCATTTGTATGATTTTTTATTCTATCTAGAACCCTCGTGTTAGCAATTGATGTTCTTTAAATTTCGCCTATGTTGGGCCTTTCTTACCGAATTAACCCATTGTGTTAGCTCTGGATTATGGTATTAGCTTACCTACTGCTGGAAATTGGTGGTTCCATCATGACTCATAATTTGTGTCGTGATATTTTATACCCGTTTAGACTAGGTCCTAGGGTATTTTTTATTTTCCGCTTTTCATTTTTGTGAAAAAATTGTAATAAAGGTTGGTTACTTTTATTTATAAAAACTTCCACAGGTTGTGTTGACTTGGTGGTAGGTGTTCTTATATCTAGGTGATTAGAGTTGGTGTCCTCACGGCCCAATAGATTGGGTCATGAAAAAAAGTTGTTCTCTATGTAATCTATTATGGCGTGCATATAGTGCAAATCTGCAAAGAAAGTGAGGTTGAGTTGTAAAACTCTTATTCCATTACCATAGCATTAATAAGTGGTGTATTGCTTTGTAGGATATTCTTGATGGGTGGACCTAACTGAGGTTGAAATGGTGCTACTTCTATGAAATTGTGATAGATTTTAGAGCACTCATGAATACCATGTTGTTTCGGGTAAGCAATCTGTATTATTTCAAAACAACTTCAACAGAAGTTCAAGATTCAATCAAGAACACTTATGAAGTTTTCCAACATATTCAACACAAGTTCAATATGAAATATCAAAGAAGTGTGTTATTTTATTTTAAAGAAAAAAGATGAAGCAGAATAAGCCAAGTCCTTCGAATTCACAGAGTGTCCTTGAGGAAATAATTCTCCTCAAGTACCCGAGGTTGCAGAATTTTTCTCTTATGATAAAATGGCTTCACAACCAGAGTATAGTGGTACCTCAAACTTTATGATTTTCTTCAAACTCACTCAACGGAAGATGATCACATGGAGTTCTTACAAGCATGAGAAAGGTTTTGCTTATGCAAACAAATTCGTACTAAACCTGTGAAAAAATACAGGTTTATATAACCATGAAGTGCCCATTTGGAAAGGAGTAAATGAATCATTCTGAAAGGTGTATCCATTGGAACAATCATTTCTATCTATTCGAATCATTGTGTCTTTTTATAAACAGTCACAACCGTCTGAACAGTCATCTCTTTTCCAAAATAGTGTGTCTTTTCCTCGAAGGGTTGTGTCCCTCCATTTTCCATTTATACCAGTTGAACCCAATAATCCCCCACATGAATGGGGAATGACTATTCTTTTTAAAACTTTATGAAAAAGTATGTGATCAGCAAGCAAAGACTGATTGCATCTGGATAAGTGGGTTTCCCTTTGAACTTTCGGTAGTGAACATACATCGGATGCACTCAGTCAATCGGTAGATTTGATATCTTTGAACCTTCGAGCTTTAATGTACACCTAGGAAACATATGTCACTCAACTGACCTTTTACTATTTATGGTTCTCACAATTTTGTTCGTTTTAGCCATGGGCACGTTTCGGTATCATGAGAGATTAGAGAATAGGCCTTTACTAACATTCTTCTTAAAGCGGCTTCCACTTCGCCCTCACATAGATGATTTCTAAGCGTTCAGTCCTATAGATTAAATTATTTGATAAAATCTACCAAATTTAAATAATCATTAAAAGACTTCACACCATTAGTCTTATCCTTGTTTACTAAACATTGTCTACATCATGAGAATGGGTTGGGTATATTGACAATGTTGAACCTGTTAGACACAACTTTGTTTGATCTCTTTGAACCTAACTCTTGGGATCTCCGGTCTGCTAGGTAGAGTTACCACCGTGCTGACTTGTCCTAGGCCGTAAACCTATTTCCTTGGATATTTTCTCAGCTCTCTCTCTAGATAGGCCTTTTGTAAGTAGATCCGACACATTATCCTTTGACTTCACATAGTCAACAGTGATAATTTCACTAGAGAGAAGTTCTCTAACAATAATATGTCTCCGTCTTATATGATGAGATTTATTGTTGTACATCATGCTCCCTGTCCTACCTATTACCGCTTGACTATCACAGTGTATACATACTGGTGCCAATTGTTTGGGCTAATAAGAAATATCTTTTAAGAAATTCTGGATCCATTCTGCTTCTTCACCTGCTTTATCTAATGTGAATAAATTCTGATTCCATCATAGAGCGAGCAATACATATCTGTTTGGATGATTTCCAAGAGACTGTTCCTCCACCTATAGTAAATACATATCTACTCATGGATTTTACTTCGTTCGGTTCAGTGATCCAATTTGCATCACTATATCCTTCAAGTACCGCAGGATATTTATTATAATGCAAAGTATAGTCTTGAGTGTATTTAAGATACCCTAAAACTCTTTTCATTGCCATACAATGAGTTTTATAGGATTACTCGTGTACCGACTCAACTTACTAATAGCACATGCTATATCTGGTCGTGTACAATTCATTATATACAGTAAACATCTCAACACTCTTGCATACTCTAACTATGAGTCACTTCACCTTCATTCTTTTAAAGTGCAAACTGACGTCCAATGGAGTCTTGGCAATTCCAAATTCCAAATACTTGAATTTGTCAAGTACCTTTTCGATGTAATGAGACTGTGAAACTGCCATCTCTTGTGAAGTTCTATGGATTCTCATTCCTAATATCACATCCGCAACTCCAAGATCTTTCATATCAAACTTGATCTCGAACATTTGTTTCATAGCATTTATGTCAAAAATGTCTCTACTAATGATCAACATATCATCCACATACAAACAAACAATGACCTTGTGATTTGGAGTGCCTTTAATGTAAACACATTTATCATATTCATTTATCTTGAACCCGTTTGCCAACATGATTTGGTCAAACTTCGCATGCCACTGTTTAGGTGCTTGTTTTAGTCCACGAGTGACTTAACCAGTTTGCACACTTTTTTTTCTTTACCAGGAACCACAAATTCTTTGGGTTGTTCCATGTAAATTTCTTCCTCCAATTCTTCAATTAGGAATATTATTTTCATATACATTTGATGGATTTCAAGACCATATACCGCTGTCAAGGTAATTAACATCCGAATTGACGTTATCCTTGTTACTGGAGAGTATGTATCAAAGTAATCAAGGCCTTTTTTCTATTTAAAGTCTTTTACTACAAGTTTTACCTTGTATTTGTCAATAGTACTATACGTTTTCATTTTCCTTTTGAAAATCTATTTAGAACCTAAAGGTTTATTTCCTAGAGGAAGATAAACCAACTCCCACATATGGTTGCTTAAGATTGAATCAATCTCACTATTGATTGCCTCTTTCCAAAAGGATGAGTATGAAGACAACATCACTCTTTAAATGTTTGAGGCTCATTTTCTAAGAGAAATATTACAAAATCCGATCCAAACGAAGTTGACATTCTTTGACGTGTACTACGTTTTGGATTCTTATCATTATGTACATCCTCACTTGTTTCATCTCAAGGTCGTTTAGACCTCCCACTAGATTGTTCATGTCTAATTTTATACGGATAAATATGTTTAAAGAATTCACCATTGTCTGATTCAATTACCATATTTTCATTGATATCTGAATGTTTGGATTTATGAACCAAACATCGACATGTTTTACTACTTTTAGCATATCCTATGAACACGTAGTCCACCGTCTTAGGTCCTATCTTTACCCTTTTAGGCATAGGAACTTGGACCTTCACTAGATACCCCCATACTTTGAAATATTTCAAGTTGGGTTTTTTTTTTCATATGGAATTGGTAGTGTCTTACTGTGGAGCACTCTATTAAGTCTTCGGTTAGCTGTAAGGATAGCTTCCCCCCACAAGATTTGTGTTAAAACCGAACTTATTAGTAAGGCATTCATTATTTCCTTTAAGGTTCATTTTTTTCTTTCCCCAATTCCATTAGATTGAGGTGAATATGGGGCCGTAGTTTGATGGACAATTCCATTCTCAACACATATTTCTGCAAAGGGAGATCCATATTCTCCACCCATATCACTTCTTATCATTTTGATCTTTTTCTCTAACTGATTTTCAACTTTTGTTTTATATTGACTAAATGTATCTATTACTTCATCCTTAGTGTTTAACAAATAGACATAACAGTACCGAGTGCAATCATTAATAAAAGTTATAAAATACTTTTTTCCACCATGAGATGGTATTGACTTTGTATCATAAATGTCAGTGTGAATTAAGTCTAAGGGATAAGAATTCCTTTCAACGGACTTATACGGATGCTTAGCATACTTTGATTCCACACACGTTTGACATTTTGGTTTATTGCACTCAAAGTTTGGCAAAACTTCTAAGTTAATCAATTTTTGCAATGTTTTATAGTTGACATGTCCTAATCATTCATGCCACAAATCATTTGACTAAATCAAGTAAGAAGAAATTGAATCTTTATTGATTTCAACATTCATTGCATTTATCTTAAATAGGCCCTTAGTGAGGTTGCATTTTCCTACGTAAACTTCTCCTTTACTAAGTATAATTTTTTGAAAATAAATACACATTTGAATTTATTTTTATCAAGAAGTGATACGAAAATCAAGTTCTTTCTTAACTCTGTACATACAGGACATTGTTAAGAGTCAACACTTTACCCAAATTCATTTTCAAGCATACTTTTCCCGTTCCTTCAACTTTTGCAGTTGCAGAGTTTGTCATGCAAATCTTCTCTTCGCCTTGAGCCAGAGCGAACACAGTAAACAACTCTTTATTTGCACAAATGTAGTGGGTGGCACCAGAATCCATCCACCATTCTTGAGGATTTCCCACTAAGTTACACTTCGAAAGCATGACACATAGATCGTCTATTTCATTCTTGGATTCAGCCATATTTGTTTGATCCTTCTTTTTGCCTTTCTTTGGGGAACGATAATTTGTAGACTTGTGGCCAATCTTGCCACAATTAAAGCATTTTCTTTGAATTTCTTCTTAGGCCGATTGCTTTGTTGTCCTGCTTTCTTTCACTTCTTTGAGTTGTTGGGTCGTCTTCTATAATATTAGCTCCATTTATTGCAGAATTTCCTTTAGACCTCCTCTCTGCTCTGCGACTTTGTTGTCTTCTTCAATGCGCAGCCTCACAATAAGGTCTTCGACTGTCATCTCTTTTTATTCGTATTTTAAGTAATTCTTGAAGTCCTTCTACAAAGGTGACAACTTCTCAATTATCGCAGCTACTTGAAATACCTCATTCACAACCAAACCTACAACAAAGTTTATGTGAATATTAATTTTTTTTTAACATGTTCAAATAAGGTATTCATTAAATTTATACCCTTTGCATGGAGATCGTGGATGATGACTTGCAATTCCTGTACTTGAGATACTACAGTCTTGCTGTCGATCATTTTGTACTCTAGGAATGGTGCAACATAGAAATTCTTTGTTCCCCCATCCTCAAACTTGTATTTCTTTTCTAGCGCATTTCACAATTCCTTAGATGTCTTCATTACGCTGTAGACGTTGTACAAGTTATCTTGGAGGCCGCTTAGGATGTAATTCCTACATAGGAAATCATAATATTTCCATGCCTCTGTTACAACAAATTGCTCCTGGTTTGAAGTTACTTCGGGCACTTCTGGAGCATCTTTTGAAATAAATCTTTGAAGACATAAGGTTGTTAAATAGAAGAACATCTTTTGTTTTCACATCTTGAAATCAACTCCAGAAAATTTGTTGGGCTTTTCTGCTAGTGCCATAGTGGGTGGCGCATTTCTGCGACTGGTTGTGACAATACTAGTGGCTGCCACACTTGTCACACCATCTACATGATTTTCTGTAGTCATTTTTCCTGTCATAACAAGACAGACAACTTTAGTATAAAATTATACTTATTACAAGTTCATAGCAACTTATAAATATTACTTGTTTCTAGTTTAACGATGAAATTTTTATGTTTTCCAATCGTTAACCCAATCACCTTTAACTTATGATGAAGATTTTATTTCTTCAAATCACTTGTTAAGTTCAAAATAAGTAGAAAGCTTAAAGCTTTAATCTTCAGAAACCAAACAATATAGATTATGAAAAAAAACTTTAATGAAAAGAAAATTTCACTAAACAAGCAAAAATTTTTTGTTTCCAAGTTATTTTCTTAAGATTGTTGTTTTGGGTAAACAATCTGTATTATGTCAAAACAACTTCAACACAAGTTTAAGATTAAATCAAGAACACTTATGAAATTTTCCAACACCTTTAACACAAGTTCAATATGAACTGTCAAAGAAGTGTGTTGTTTTATTTTAAAGAAAAAAGATGAAATAAAATAAGCCAAGTTCTCCGAATTCATGGAGTGCCCTTAAGGAAATAATTTTCCTCAAGTACCCGAGGTTGTAGAATTTTTATCTTAGGATAAAATGGCTTCACAATCAGAATATAGTGGTACCTCAAACTTTCTGATTTTCTTCGAACTCACTCAACGGGAGATGATCACACAGAGTTTTTACAAGCAAGAGAAAGGTTTTGCTTATGCATAAAAATTCGTACCAAAATCTATGAAAAATACAGGTTTATATAGCCATGAAGTATCCATTCAGAGAGGAGGAAATGGTTCATTCGGCAAGGTCTATCCTTTGGAACAATCATGTCTGTCCATTCGAATCATTGTGTCTTTTTCTAAGCAGTCACAACCATCTGAACAATCATCCCTTTTCTGAAATAGTGTGTATTTTTCTCGAAGGATAGTGTTCCTCTATTTTTTATTCATACCAATTGAACCCAACATACCAAGACATTCACATGGCCTCTTAGCCCAAAACCGCTATGACGACAAATATTATGTGAGTATAATGTGATAAAATAAGATTCTGGCCTTTCAAAAGAATTTTTTAGTCATAGATGTTTCAAACTTCACCAATTATTCTGTAAGTTCAATTTTTTTTATCCGGGTTCGATTGATAATCTGTGAGACACCAAATTTGAAGTATTGTACTCATATGTAGAAACCCAACAAAATTTCTTATATCATTATACTAATTATATTTCTTTTGATATCTATGAGGGATTGATAGAAAAAAAATGATGTGGTATCACAAAAGATACTTTGGCATTATGATATATTCTTTCCTCTTCAATAGCCATTGAAGTTTTGACTAGAATTGAATCTTGAATTCAATTTATTAGTTTTGAATGTGTGGTTGGTGAGATAATAATTTCAGCTTTCTAATCTTTCTTTTGACCAAATTAAATATATCATTAACTTCTTTTTATTTTCTTCATTATTCACTCCCTTTTTGTGATTAATACTCCTCGACCATAAACTTGCTTATATCTATATATATATACATACATCTCATTCTTGTTGTGGTGATGGAGAAGATTTTTCCTGTGTGAGATATACATTACGACTATTACATAAACAACTTCATCTCTTTGTGGTACTGTTGGGTTACCTACCTTTATGAAATCTTTGTTAGTTTCTGGCCCCTAGTTTATTATTAGAAGAGATTGTTGAATCCTGAAAATACACTTTAAACATGAAATATCTTTTAAGACAATGATAGAAGAATGACTCAAGATAGAGAATTTTTGTGGTTTGAATATTTTCTAGAATCGGAGGTAATTTTAACGAAGTTATTAGCCAGGCAGAAAATTAGGGTGGCAGACCTTTTAGCAATATTAGGAGTAATGCATTTCGTTCTTGTTTGGATGATTGTGGCTTAATAGATTTTGATATTAATGGTGGTAAATTTACTTAGACAAATAATCGTGCCTGCAGGGAGCTTATTATGGAAAGGTTAGATCGGTTTTGTGCCAATGACTCTTGGCTTCAGTTTTACCCCAATGCCAACATTACTCATCTTCCCCATTTGGTTTTCTGATCACAACCCTATCCTATTTAGATTGGGTGGTGATCGTACCACTACTAACCTGTGCCCTTTCTGTTTAGAAAGTTTTTGGTGTAATCTTGTAGGGTTTGAGAATATTATCCATCATTGCTGGGAGGGTAGTGACTTTAACAATGCTTCAAATTTATTTGAACCCACTATTAGATCTCGGAGTCATTCTACTTTTGGGGATATTCATAGAAAAAAGAAGATCATTTAGCTCGCTAGGATGATATTTTTAACTCTTCCAAGTGTCCCATTAATGATTTTCTCAAGAATTTAGAGAATGATTTGAAACGTGATTATAATAATATTCTTAAATCAAAGAGAATTATTGGAAGCTTAAAAGTAGAATTTGTTGGATTAATGAGGCTGATGCTAATACTCATTTTTAGATTTGTCCGTTCTTCATAGAAGACGTAAAAATAATATTAATTGTTTTAAAGAGGAGAACGGTATTTATGTTACTAATCTAAATGATATCCATAGACATATTTTCGATTGTTTTCAAAATATTTTTACTGTGTCCCATAGTCTACTCTTATTCGTCAGATTCTCAATAAATCATACTTATCATTGTTTGATTCCTAAGTTTCCAAATGCTAATCATCTTAAAAACTTCCTTCCCATTGGCTTGTCTAATACTATCTACAAACTGATTACCAAAATAATTGTTAACCGATTTAAACCTTTTCAAATTGATCTTATTGGTCCTTTTTGGAGTCGTAGTAGTAATGGAATCTTTTCCATTTGCTCACTTTATGATTTAGTTGCTCTTTCCATCACAAATCCTCTTGACTTTGTGTGGATATGGAAGCTTCGTACGCTTAAAAAGATAAAAAAATTTCAATGCCAATGTTTACATGATCGTCTACCAACGAATAAATATCTCCATGCTCTAACATTACTCCTACTGGGTTTTGGCCTTTGTCCCAATAGTTCAGAATCTGAAAATCATATTTTCTTGGATTGCATTATCGCTACAAATTCTAGAAAGAGTTGGGTATAAGTTTTAATTTTTCTACTGATTTATTGGTGCACCAGTTGTTATCTCACATTAGGGATATCGACATCACTCCTCCCTCTCGATTCATCAAGTGGGATGTTTTCTTTCTTTTTGCACTTTGGCATATTTGGAGAAACGAAATAGCAACTATTTTAGTAATTTTCACACCTTCATATCACTCTTCCAAGTCATTAATGAGGCTATTGAGTTTACTTACTCTGCTAATATCAATCCTAACCCTTCGACTTTGGTTAATATTCCTATAAAAGGGTACCCTCTTGCTCATGGTTCCTTTAAACTTAACATAATTAGTGCTTTTAAGGATCAAACTATCACCGGAGGAGTGGGGGTGGGGTGCTATGAGAGATCATGAAGGCCAATTGGTCTTGGGTTTCACCGGCCCAAATTGAGCCACCAGTTGCACACAAATGAAACTAAAGGCTATTTAATTGGGTCTGCAGATGGTTGTTGCCCATAAATGCTTTCCATTAGAAGTGGATATTGACTCTATAAATGTAATCAAATTATTACAAGATCCTAACTCCACCTTTAGCTTCATCACTTTATTTTGTAGGTTATTTCTGAAGGATTTGAAGAATTCGCGAATCTGGCATAGCTTTAGGGAAGTTAACAAGGTGGCACATGTCCTGGATGATATGAAGCTTTGTTGTTGGGTGTTGATTATGTAGTATTTTTGGATTCACCCACTTTTGTATCCCAGGTTCTCTTTTCCCATATGCAAGATGTTTATGTTAGTAGAAAGGTTTTTAAGTAGTGTCTGTTCTAAGCTAGATATGTTGGATAACCTTAGTGTTATCAAAGCTAATGTAGTTTCAAGCTTTTTAAAAATAAATAGAAGTCTTTGTTATTGTGCCCCCCCTCCCAAAAAGACAAAACCCAACCTCCCGTGCATATATATGTAACAACTCGTGTTTTTAACGCTCTAGTAATGCCATAAAAATGATTTATAGGATCTTTATATCGATGGTAAACTAAGTCTAGTGGTTGTGGATTGCGTTAGGGGTACTTTTGGGTGTTTATTGCAAAGGCGACCTCCCGCAAATTCTCCACGCCGTGGAGAGATCGGCAAATGTCACTGGAATGGATTGGCTTTGGATGTACGTCGCCAACCCTGAGGTTGGCTTTGGCTGTGCGCCACCAACCCTGAGGTTGGCTTTGGCCATGCTCCGCTAAGAAAAAACCAAGCGTCAAAAAGTGCTGCATTTTATTATATTTTAAGGGTGCTAAGGTCTTTTCACCCCTATAACCGTCCCTAATCCCTTATGAACAAAAATTAGGTCTTTAAACACGTCTTATCACTCACAAAAACTTCAAATCATCTTTCCTTTAGAAAGATAAGAGAAACTACCTAGGGTTTTCTTAAGGTTGGGCATCTAAAGCTTCAAGCGTTGATTTCTCTTCGTAATCCTTGATATCTCAGGCATGTATCTCTTTCGTAATCCTTGATATCTCAGGCATGTATCTCTTTCTCTTTAACTATTATTTTATTAATAGCATGAAATTGATTATTAATGTATGGTTTTGAATATGGGTTTGCCATAGTTGAGGGATTTTGACATGATTGGTAATTTTATGGATTTTCCATGGTCATTTGTGCAACATTCATGCTTTACTATGGATTTTGAATAGTGTGGGGTGCATGGGAATGATAAATAAATTTTGGAGTACTACGGATTCTCCAATTACTTGATTTTGATTTTGAAAATTGAATGCCCTCAACATGTTGGCGAAATTACCAATGGAGATGGTTTTGTCACTTAGTTGGTTTGTTCATTTATATTAATGCATTGGTATGAAAAGGTTAATGAATTTGGGGTACAATGAATTCTCCAATTTTTTAATCTATGGTAACAGGGGTACAATGGAATCCCCAAAGTGTTTGGTTTGATTTACTACTTTGAAACTAATGCATGACATAGTTGGCTAATTGAATAATGAAAATGGTCTTGAAAACCTTGTGGGGTACACGGAAATTCCTAAAGTTATTTTAATAATGGAGTCTGTAGAGTACGAGAGAATCCCCAAAAGAGTTGGCTAATGACATTGCTTGCAATATATAGTCGGTATGACGATACCACTTAATAATGCCTTATTAATTGACTCCGGAACTTGATGGATAGGTTATGTGTTGAATATTTTAGTTGGGCATTAATGGAGATTGTGTTAGCTAGCGTGAAGGTGTGAGTCTGAAGGACTGATATTGAAAATTCATGTTTTCCAACGTGAGGATTTCTCTTAATGACCGCGTGCTTACGGGGTACAAGGGAATCCCCCAAGTGTATATATGTACATATGTATCATGGAGGGCGAAGTGTACAAGGGAATCCCCGACCCTCTAAATATTTCCGTTATGTATGGCTAATACGCACTGGAACCCTTCTCGGGAGTGACATTGGACCCATATAGCTCGTGGGTGGATTTTATGACGGTGAAGCTAAACAATCCAGGTAAAATTTTTAAAGTTCATGCTAAGCCTTGTTCCCTATCCCAACCTGTTATATATATGTGTGTGTGTGTGTATGTATGTATGTGTGTATATGCATTAGATTATGTGCATTGGATTTGACTGATTTTGAATATTTTGAAATGACATTATTTTGTCCCTTATCCCTGAGTTACATGCTAGTGCTCATCCCACTAACAGTCCCCAGACGCTGTATCCCCACACGATGCAGAGTCCTAGGGGTGTTTCGATTTTCTTGTACAGAGTTGGGTGTTTCAGATATGTTCGTTGATCAGCTTCGAGGTGATGAGCTTCCATCCCTCGAAAGGCTTTATCATTTTATAGTCTTATTTATCTTATGTAGTAGAGTATCCCTTGGACTTATTTTTGGCTACAGTTGGGGACATGTCCCAACATAGGTTGATATTCAGTTGTTAGAGGCGTTTGTAGACAGATATGGGTTAGTTGTATATTGATGTACTCTTAGCCTTCATAGAGTATCTATTCATCTCTTTAATCTATTTTGAGTTGGCTTACACATTGTTATTATTATTATCTTTGTTCTCATGAGGTTAGGCGATGGGGGTGGTCTCCAGTCCATGGTAGGCTTGAGATACCTGTCACGATCAGGACCTGGTTCAGGTCGTGATAATATATATCAACATGGAATGTCTTATATTTCGGTTCGATTTTATATTCGTTGTTTTGTAATTCTTATATCCTTAATATTCAAGTTCTAAAACGGTTATGTCAATTGCAGGAGAAGACATACGAACAATACTAGACAACGTGATGTCCAATTTTTCCACTTTAAAATTTCTATTATTTTGATTTTGGTCCAATTCAAAGTATAACTATAAGAATACATTGATACATAATCTGATATTAATTCACGAGAAACTTAAATTTCCGTAGCAACATTAAATTCTGTGAATTATTTTTGAAGTAACAAGTTATAAACGTAGGAAAGATATAATGATATTCTAAAATTTATTTATATTATCAAGATTGATGATACAATACAAAACGATTATATGTAAAATTATTTTGAATTAAACAATTAAAATCCTAAATGCCTCTAATTTTCATGTCATGCCGTCATTACTTCTTTTATATGTTCTTTACTTTAGATTTCAGGGACAAAGTTGTACTTGATTTTTTTTTTTTGAGTTGTATTGTATTGACGGTCTTTTCTATCTTATTGAGTGTTATCTTATTTTCGCTCATTTCCGCTTTAATTATCTTTCATTACTTCTTTCTTTGGTTGGTGGTGTTTCAGCTTATCTATCGTGGTCAGGGTTTGGGATACCGTGACGTGGTATGAGATACCTAATACAAGTTCAAATATTGAACTAGATAAATAAATATGTGCTTCCGCTCATTATAAAGTTGCTTGTTTTATGATTTAAAAAATAGGCATCTAAAGGTAATAAAATGAAATTTCTATTTCCATAAGAATATGAGTTTTTATTAGTAGCAAAAACTATGATCAATTTCATGACAACAACTTTATTGTCATGATTTATGTAGTTCTTTACTTTCATTTTCCCATGAATTCTTGTAATTTAACCTAAAAGCGCCAGCTTGGTGCACTAAAGCTCCCACTATGTGCAGGATTCGTGGAAGAGTTCAACCATAAGGATCTATTGTGTTGGAAAACAATAATAAATTTCAATATCAGTTTTGAAATTCAATATAAATAAACTACAACAGTGATAATATTTCTTATATGGTAGTATCATTAAGTTACAATAATAATAAGTAAATAACTATTATAATATTTTAAGTGATATATTAATTATACTTGAATCGTGCTAGACACTGTCCTAAGAAACTATTTCCGCAATGTGAAATATTTTCCTAGGAATAAACAAACACTTTCCTGATTAATTAGAGGATATCCAAAAATTAAATAAGTGTTTCCTAATTAATCAGAAGATACAAGTATTAGTAAAATTAATTATAAACCAACAAATTTTAACTTAGAAATAGTAAAATTATTCTTTAAATAAAGTAAAAGCACAGTTGTTGGAAAATTAAATTCTCGAGGCCGAAAAATAAATAATCGAGACAAGAAAAATATATTGCAATAATCAATTTATTGATTCAAATACGAGTGTTACAATCTCTTTGAATCCTCCAATTCGCCTTTTCAAAAATAAATTCAAGGGCTTAAAGTTTGATCTTGAATTTGAACTTGATTTGTTGATTTGAGGAACTTGATCTTGACTTGTGCTTGAATTCAAGGGCTTTTGAGATTGTCCTTGAATATTGCGGTCTTAATCTTGAACCTTGATTAACTTGATTTGAATACTTGAGTTTTTTTAGAGAAATTGCGACGTTTGATCCACGAGCTTTCACTTGCTTCTTGTTAGAGTTCTAGGGGGGTCCTTTTTCTGAATTATGAGGCCCTTATTTATAGTTGTAGGAAAGGAAGAGTCATGATGAATATGGATGTTCTTTGACCAATCAGATTTAAGTGATGTGACGCCTTTTATGGGCTTTTATTTCATGGGCCTGCTGCATCAGTTTGATATGTGGCACGGTCCTATTGTCTCCTTCACTTGACTTGACATGCCACGTCATTTGACACATGATGCTTATTTGGACCTCTAGAATATGACAATATCTTGGGATTAACAAAGTAGGCTCATCATTTGTAGCTCAAATTAATGGACTAACCCAATAAATATTGGGCCTTATTTAAATCCATACCTATTTGGACTTAAATAATTAGTTCAATTATATTAATCCGCAATATTTATTTGGGACTTATATTTTGAATTTAATATAATTCGAATTTTGTACGAATTTAAATTTAATAAAATTGCATCGCCCACAAATGCCCCCTACTTCAAGATTTGTCGAGACATTTAATATTTTAGAGACTAGCCTTGAAGTATGATTATTTAAACATGTTTCCTTCGTGCTTCAAGGATTTTCTATACATAAGAACACCTCATTCAAAAACTTTAAAGCCGAACCATATTGACATTGTCTCCCAAAGCTCTCTTATTTTTTTCACGAATCTCTATACTTAAGATCCGTTGGTGACGCATGATATCCAATTTCAAACAGTTTTTGAAGACTTTTTCATTGCCTTACTTAACCAGGAATAAAACTCTTCCAATTTAAACTTAGATTGGAGAAGGAAACAACATCCAATTTGACTTCGTATGGGAGAAGAAAATCAATCTCCAGTTTGAATTTGTATGGAAGAAGGAAATCAACCTCTAATTTTAATTTGTATGGGAGAAGAAAATAACCTCCAATTTGAATTTATATGGGAAAAGGAAACAATTTCCAATTTGAATTTGGAGATGGAAGCTATCCCAATCTGAATTTATATTGGAGAAAGAAACAATCTCTAATTTGAATTTGGAGATGAAAGTTAATCCAAACTGAATTCATATTGGAGAAGAAAACATCCATCCCACAACTCTATAAAAAGGAGGTAGTTTCTCCACTTTTTCAATATCAATTTTGGAATTTTCAAACTATCAACAATATTGAGGTAATTTCTTTCCCTCCTACTTTTCTCTTATTTTCGTCACTTTTTTTAAGCACAGCATGTTAGTGGTAGAAAAATCATATCTAATTGTAGGAATATCAAAATTATGAACCGTTTGATATTTCAAAAACCATACTTCGAGATATATAACGTATCAAAAATTTATTTAAATTTCTTCAATATAATTCTCGATAATTTTTTGAAGTTAGCCCTGAATTTTATCATGCTGAAAATTTTATATCTGCGCGTCTTTACTAAAACTTTCATATCTTGAAGTAGGAAGGATGAAATCACAAGCCCCTTGATTCTTGTGAAATTAGACACAAAGATCTATAACATATCCATATTTTCAGGTGTTATTCCGAAATCAATATTGAGTTTTGATGCATCAACAATTTCAGATTTATGCGACATCACCAAAAAAATTATATCTCAATGTGAGAGTACCAAAATTATAATCCGCTTGATTCTATAGATGATATAAACATGAATGTATAACATATCCAAAATTTGTATTTTAACACTTTTTTGATTGTTCTAGAAGATTTTTTAAAGTCGATCTTATATGCTGTCCGACAGAGGATTCCAAATTTGCATTGCCTCACCAAATAATTTATTTCTTGATGTGGGACCATCACCATTAAAGGGTGTTTTGATTGCCTCAAACTTGATTTTGAGGGCTTTATTCTCATCAAGTCATCTTGTCTCAATCCAAGTTGGTGATATACAACTTTTAAGATTACAACGCTTTGAAAGTTTACATCCTTTCTATTTGTGTTTTTGCTTTCTTTCTTGTTTCCTCTCTCTTTTTTTGTTTTGTTTTTAGAGAATTGAAACAGATAGCAATATGCAACAATCGGCTTAGGGTGTGAGAGTTTAACTTCACCTCCGTCACCTTAAGTCCGACCAATTTTACTTGAAGACGGTGGACATTGGCTGAAGGTGCGAGAGTTTAACTTCACCTCCGTCACTTTAAGTCTGATCAATTTTACTTGAAGACGGTGGACATTGGCTTAAGGTGAGAGAGTTTAACTTCTTCTTCGTCAACTTAAATTCGACCACTTTTACTTGAAGACGGTGGACACCGGCTTAAGGTTCGAGAGTTTAACTTAGCCTCCGTCACCTTAAGTCCGACTAATTTTACTTGAAGATGGTGGACATCGGCTTAAAGTACGAGAGTTTAACTTCGCCTCCATCACCTTAAGTCTGACCAATTTTACTTGAAGACGGTGGACATCGGCTTAAGGTGAGAGAGTTTAACTTCGCCTTCGTCACCTTAAGTCCGACCAATTTTACTTGAAGATGATGGACATCGAATTAAGGTGCGAGAGTTTAACTTTTCCTCCGTTACCTTAAGTCTGACCAATTTTTCTTGACGATGGTGCAGTGATTTTCTTTAAGTATGGGCCCTTTTCAATGTTCAGCTTAAGGTGCAAAGGGACAAATTTTGTCTACCTTAAGGCATGAAAATTTTGATATCCTTTTAAGGATAAATCTGCGAGAGGCCAGCTTAAGGTGCAAAGGGACAAATTTTGTCCACCTTAAGGCATGGAAATTTCAATATCCTTTAAGGATAAACCTGTGAGAGACCAGCTTAAGGTGCAAAGGGATAAATTTTGTCCACCTTAAGGCATGGGAATTTAGATATCCTTTTAAGGATAAATCTATTAGAGGCCATCTTAAGGTGAAAAGGGACAATTTGTGTCCACCTTAAGCTATGAAAATTTCAGTATCTTTTTAGTTATAGTCTTGGAGAACTTTAGCATTCCAAATTCCATTGAAAGAACTCTTTTTCTTTTCGACGGGTTGTCCCTATTGAGTCACAAATATTTGGAGTAAGTCCAAAGTTTGATTAGAATAGTTTCATACTTGGCGTCCATATGACAGACACTGTAGGAACATATTTTTATTGTGACACTCATGCAACTAAACTCAAAATAAGACTCCAAGTGCCTACATACCTCAATGAAGAGGATCAAGTCACAACGTAGTTCTGGGTGAGTGTTTTTTTTTGTGTATCCTAAGTTTTGCTTAGGCCACTCTTTTGAGGTTTTCAACCTAGCGAACTTCTTTATTTTTTTTTAAGCCGTACACAGTTTATACTCTTGCAGGCTAGGAGTAGACATGCAGTTTATACTCGTACCTTAAAGAGTGGACATGAAGTTTATACTCATGCCTTAAAGAGTGTACATGCATTTTATACTCGTGCCTTAAGGAGTGTACATGCAGTTTATACTCGTGCCTTAAGGAGTGGACATGTAGTTTATACTCGTCCCTTAAGGAGTGTACATGCAGTTTATACTTGTGCCTTAAGGAGTGTACATGCAGTTTATACTCGTGCCTTAAGGAGTGTCATCTTCCTTCAGGGATAGTACTTCTTTAAAAACTTGGTATTGATAGAGCCAACCCTTACGCCATCTACATCGACAAGCTTGTAAGCACCATTTGAATATGCCTCTTGTACGATATATGATCCATCCCACTTTGGGGTGAATTTTCCCTCAGACTTATGAGAAGTGACAATGGGCTTTCTTACTATAAGAACTTGACCTCCAACTTGGAAGCACCTCAAGCAAAATATTGTGTTGAAGGAATGAGATAGACGGACTTTGTAACATTCAAGATTTTGTTGAGCCTCTAGTCTCTTCTCATCAAGAGATTCTAACTCCGCAAGATGCAACTTAGTATTTTCTTCATCAGTGAGCACTTCTTGAATAGCCAGTCTCAAAAAAGGTATTTGACGCTCAAGTGGCAGGACTGCTTCAACTCCAAAATCAAGCGAGTATGGAGTTGCTTACATTGGTGTATGATAAGTTGTCCTATACACCCATAAATCTTCTTCCATTCGCTCATGCTAGTCTCGTTTGGATTTGGAGATGACTTTCTTCAGTGAGTTGCATAAAGTCTTATTGAATGCTTTGGCTAGACCATTGGCAGCAGCATGGTACATAGAAGACTTGCGTTGCTTGAAGCCAAAGAGATCACAAATCTTATTCATCAGTTTATTATCAAACGGCTTGCCATTGTCAGTTATTATATATTTAGTGATTCCAAAGCGGTAGATGATATTCACTCGAATGAAGTTTGCAACATTTTATTTATTTACTTCCTTAAGAGCAACAACTTCGACCCACTTTGAGAAGTAATCTGTCGCAGTCAAGATGCATAAGTGTCCACCAGAAGACTTTGGTAGTGGACCAACAACATCCATTCTACAAGCATTGAATGGCCAAGATGCTACAGTTGGATGTAGTAACTCTGGAGGTTGATGTATGATGTTTGCATGGAATTAGAAAGATTTGCATCTTATAGCATAGTCCAAACAATCTTTCACCATCCACATCGCGCCATCAGCCAAGTTCCCAGTTGTCCACTTTCCAGTGGCACGACGCGATAGTGGCACGTCGCACCAGGTGCCCAATTCAAAAAATTTTCACGAAAAATTAAAAGGCCGCCCAGGGTTAAAACAGTCCTTTCCTATGATTTTATTATGCCCAGATATGGGATTTAATCCCTAAAAAGGTCCTTAGCTACTCATTATTCAATTCATCCTCAAATTAAAAAGCATTCTAACTCAAAGAGGCAAAAATCCTATTTCAAGAAATCAAGAACAAGTCTAAGAATTTCTTCCAAGAACCTTCAAGAAAGAATCTTCCAAGGAATGTTAGGTGTTCATCTATGGGTTCCTTTCACCCATAGTATCCAAGAATCCCTTTTTAAATATACATGATCTCAGATTTATGATTTCCATGTTTGAATTAGATTGAATTCATGTTCATGATGTTGCTTGAGTTTTAATCCATGATTTAGATTACAAGTTCTAAGAATTGATTCTAGTATGCGTTGAATTACATAATATTCATTATAAACCCTTCAATTTGCATGTTGATTGTTGTAACCATGTTATCTCTAAGTGTTTATGATTTAATGAACCAAGTATGCTTCTTATGTGTTTGATAAATTATCTATGAGAATGAAATAATGCCATTATTGCATGCTAGTATGTATTCCCCATCCATGTAAAAGTTAATGCATTACAAGTGTTTGATGAAATGTCTCTATGAATGAATTATGACCAAGTGAACATTGTTATGTTATTCAAGATGATACTTTGCGTTACTTTTCATGTTATCGAGTCCTGGGGGTATTTAATACCCGATAATTTATCTTTTTACCTAGAGCCAGTGTTAGTGATAGGATAGTATCAGTCGTGTCACAATCAGTAGTACTCTTAGTCAGTTATAGAACTCAGTAGAACTCAATCAGTTATAGAACTTTGGAAAACTCAGTAAACTCTCTATCAGTCCAGTCCAGTTCAGTATGATCAGATTAATGTTTTTTAGTTAGGAGTAGGATTCAGCATCGAGTAAGCCTAGGAATGGGTTCACACCCGTTATCTAGGACTGGGTACCTAGAAGCAATCCCTAAGTTCCAGAACTACATATCCAGCATAGGTTAAGAGATGTCAACCGTTAGATAGGACTGACATACTCAAGGATTACCCACTAGTTTAGGACTGATCTCAGGGGTCACCCGTTAGTTAGGACTGACTCCACAGTGGTTGTTAGTACCCGTGGCATGGTGATAATAGCCTTCAATTAGGGTTATAGGTTGGATCCTGATTAGCTCAGATTGGGGCATGTCGATTAGATGATTACCTCCTACAGTTTCAGTTTCAGTCTTCAGTTTAGAATTCAGTTTAGTTCTACAGTATCAGGACTATCAGCTGCAGTCAATTAGTATCAGTAATCAGTTATCAGTAAATATCAGATTATCAATTACTCAGTTATCAAAACACAGTACTTAGTTTTAGAAAAGTTCAGATACAATATATATCTATGTATGTCCACAATATTGCGTACTCAGTGATTTCAGTAGTATCAGTTATTCACGTATTCTCATGTTTAGTTACTTTATATCATTTGTTATTGTTCATGCATATGAACCCTTCCATTCAGCCTTACCTCATCTAGAATACCAGTACATTCCCACGTACTGACGTATACTTTCCTGTGGTATGATGTTTCATATCATAGGTTCGAACGCTCAGGTTCCCGACCAAGCATAGTAGATTCAAATTTGGCCAGTTGCAGTAGATTTAGCAGTGAGTCCTCATCATTCGAGGATATTCTATTTTTTCATATTTTAGTAGATGCAGTAGTTAATTAGATGGTGTTAGTTGGGGTATTATCCCATCAACTCCACTTTCAGATAGATTCAGTTAGAGATTTTTCAGACAGTATTCATTTTTACAGATGTTATAGTATTTCAGAAGTTTTAAACCTTATGGCATTTCAGCCCATTTTTCCACATTAATTACAGTATTATTATTCAGTACTCACAACAGATATCATTCATCAGTTAGCTTGTGGTCCTTCGGGGTTGTAAGCACCTTGTGATGACTAGGGGTAGTCCCGGGTTATTACAAAAATAGTTGCAATAATACACAGGTCTACATCACGAACCTCATCGCGCTGATTACCTTCCGCGCCGCGGGGCTATCACGTACTGCCTTCGTGACTCAAAACTACCTCGAACCCCATCCAAAAATTTCAAAACTCTCTCGAGTTACCTTTTTTACATCCCAAACATGATTTGAGTCAAAAATCAATATATCAAAAATGGGAAGGTCAAAATAAAATACCATAAATTTGAGGGTGTTACATTATCCCTCATTAGGATCGTTCGTCCACGAATGATGAGCTAAGATACGTTCGTACGAAAATAATATCATTGAACCATAATCAAAACTCCAAATAATAACAAAGAATAAAGGAATCCATACCTTAAACTTCTTTATCCATCTCATGGAAAAGATATAAATACTTATCCTTCATATCTTCCCCCGTCTCCCAAGTGGCTTCTTCCACTTTAAGCTTCCTCCAAAGGACCTTTACCAATAATACATATTTAGTCCGTAATCTACAAACTTGTCTATCCAAGATCTCCACTGGGATCTCTTCATAAGATAGAGAATCCGAGACAACAATATTCTCAATAGGCACCACCAAGAAAGGATTACCCACACATTTTCTCAACATAGATACATGAAACATAAGGTGAATAGAACCTAAACTTGCAAGCAATTCTAACTTATATGCAACAATTCCTACTCTCCTCAGAATTAAGTAAGGACCGATGTAACAGGGGCTGAGCTTTCCTTTCTTCCCAAAATGCATCACTCCTTTCATGGGAGACACCTTTAAGAACACCCAATCACCCACATCAAACTCTAATTCTCTTTGCCTCACGTCCGAATAGGACTTCTGGCATCTTTAGGTAGTCTTAAGCCTATCCCAAATCACCTTTACTTTTATGATAGCTTAATGAACTAAATCAGGACCGAATAACCTTGCCTCACCAACTTCAAACCACCTAATAGGAGATCTACACTTCGTACCATACAAAGCTTCAAACGGAGCCATACCAATACTTGAGTGATAACTATTATTATACGCAAACTCTACAAGAGGCAAATGGTCAACCCAACTACCACTAAAATCAAGCACACAAGCCCAAAACATACCCTCTAAAGTCTGAATGGTCCTTTCCGCTTGTCTATCCATCTGCGGGTGGAAAACAGTACTAAGGGTCACCTTAGCCCCCAAACCTCATTGAAACAAATGCTAGAAATGAGATGAGAACTTTGTACCACAAATCAAAATAATGGAAATCAAAGCACCATTCAATTTCACAATCTCCTAAAAAAATGACCTAGCATAATACTCATCTGAATGATTAGTCCTCACTGGTAAGAAGTGAGCAGACGTAGTCATCCTATCCGTGATGACCTAAATAGAATCAAACTAGTTTCAAGACCGTGGAAGACCTGTGAAAAATCCATATTTATCACTTCCTATTTCCATACAAGTAGCTTAATCTCTTGATATAATCAACCAGGTCTCAAGTGTTCCACTTTCACTTGTTGACATACCATGCACTTAGCCACAAAATTCGCCACATCCGTCTTCATGTTATTCCATCAATAAATCTCCTTAAGATCATGATACATCTTTGTCGAACCAGGATGAACTTAATAATACAACTCACAGGCTTCATCCAAAATTCTGCCTCATAGCCCATCCATATTAGGAACACACAACCTCCTTTGGTGTCTTAACATACCATCACCACCGATCTCAAAATCCATCACTCCTACTTACTCATATCTTCCTTAATTTTCATCAAGATAGGATCCATCACTTACTTCTCTTTTACCTCAGCACTAAGAGATAACTTCACCACCTCTTGCACGAACATACCACCATCATCAGAATCAGGAAACAAACTTCAAGATTAGCCAAATGGTGAATATCCTTCACCAAGTCTCAGCTACCACGTTAGCTTTACTTGGGTGATAGTGGATACTTATGTCATAATCTTTTAGCAACTCAAGCCATCTCATCTACCTGAGATTCATCTCTTTCTGGGTGAAAACATACTGTAGGCTCTTATGATTTGAAAAGATGTCAACATGAACCTCATATAGATAATGCTGCCAAATACTCAACGCGAGCACCAAATCTAACAACTCCAAATCATGTGTTTAATAATTTCTCTTATGAACTTTCAACTATCTAGAATCATACGCTACACCTTACTATGCTATATCAATACACAACTAAGTCCCATACGAGACACATCATAATAAACCATGAAGCCATCACTACCCTCGGGAAGGGTTAAAATTAGAGCAAAAGTCAATTTGTCTTTAAACTTCTCAAAACTTCATTCACAAGCATTGAGCCAGAGAAACTTTGCCCTTTTCTAAGTCAACCTAGTCAAAGGTGCAACAATAGATGAAAAACTCTCTGCAAACCTCCTATAATAATCCCCTAAACCCAAGAAGCCCTGAATATCAATTGGAGTCATGGGTTTTGGCCACTTCTTAACCACTGCAACCTTGTAAGGATCCACCATGATTTATTCACTAGAAATAACATGACCAAGAAAAGTGACAATATTCAACCAAAATTCACACTTAGAAAACTTAGCATACAATTTCTGGTCTTTTAGGGCCTGCAACACAACACGTAGGTGATTGGCATGATCCAACTCTCTTTTGAATATTCCAGAATATCATCAATAAATACAATCATAAATAAATCCAGAAACTGATGAAATACCCAATTTTTGAGATCCATAAATGCTGTAGGGGTATTGGTCAAACCAAAAGGCATGACCAAGTACTCAAAATGTCCTTTTTGAGTATGGAAGGCAGTCTTAGGGATGTCCTTCTCCTTAATCTTTACTTGATGATAACCCAAACATAGATCAATCTTAGAGAAATACTTAGCACCCTAAAGATGGTTAAACAAATCATTAATCATAGAAAGAGGGTACTTATTCTTCACCGTTATCTTATTCAACTGATGGTAATCAATACATATCCGAAGGGAACCATCCTTCTTACGAACAAAGAGAATAAGAGCACCCCATGGAGACATAATAAGGTGGATAAGACTATTATTAAGAAGATCTTTCAACTACTCCTTAAGCTCCTTCAACTCAGCTTGAGCCATTCTATAAGGAGGTATAGAGATAGGACGAGTGTTCGGGACAGAATCAATCCCAAAATCAATTATCCTATTAGGATGAACACCAGGAAGATAGTCAGGAAAGACCTCAGGAAATTTACTAACCAAGGGAACAGATTGTAAAGAAGGAACTTCAAAGTTAGAATCCTTAACCTAGACCAAATGATAAAGACACCCATTGAAAATCAATTTTTGGGCTCTAAGATATGATATGAACCTCTCCTTAGGTACTAAAGAACTCCCTTCCCACTCAATAACCAACTCATTAGGGAATTTAAAGATAACCTTATAGGTTTGACAATCTAAAGAGGCATAACATGAATGAACTCAATCCATCTTTAAAATAACATCAAAATCTGGCATGTCTATCTCAAATAAATCCATCAAAGTTTCCCTACTACCAACAGATACCACACAGCCCTATAGATTCTTTAAACAATGACTGAGTCATCCACTGAGGTAGAAATAGAAAAAGAATTCAAAATACACTCGAGACTAAAACCAAAATACACAACCACAAATGGGGTCACATAAAAAAAGAGTAAACCTCGAATCAAGTAAATAATACACATCATGAGAAAAGAGTTTCAACATGCCAGTGACCACATCAGGTGATGACTAAGACTCCTAGCGAGTCGTATCGGTACTAGAAGTGGCACCCTTCGGTGCAGGAGATGACAAAGAGGCAATAGGAACTTTACTGGCCCCAAAGAAACCTTTGAAGGACAATCCCTCTGTAGATGCCTAATATGACCATAATCAAAACACCTATTTCTCTCCTCGTGATAGAAACTATGATGTACCCAACCAAAAAATCTACAAGGAGGGTATGATAGAGTTTAATAGGCCCTGCTAGCCTAAGACTGGGCACCCTATTCTTGAGAACCATCACCACTCTGTAAACAACAATCTATGAATGACTTTGGATAGGAGCACTAGCCGTCGAATAGGAACCAGAGATACTTCACTTCTACTTAAATTACCTACCACCCTAATACTAACCTCTACCCTATTCTAAATACTAAAACTTCTTACTCTGCCTATCCCCCATATCTGCTTGGTTTTTCTTCTCCTTCTCAACCTGATGCATATACACTACAAGTCTAGATATGCCCATATCTTTGTTCAACAAGGCAGCTTTACTCTCTAAGATCAAATTACAAGAAAAACTAGAAGCAAATTTTCTCATTCTAGCCCTCATGCTAGACACTAGCTCAGGAACATACCGTGACAACTGGTGGAACTTCAAGGCATACTCCTTTACTGATATCTTGCCTTACTTTAAATTCACAAATTCCTCTGCTTTTACCTCCCTCAACTTCTGAGAAAAGAAGCGGTTAAGAAAAGCACTAAAGAAAACATCCTACAATGAAGAATAATAATCATCTCCTCTATGTTTCTCTCACTCTTCATACCATTGGTAGGCTATATCTTTCAATTGATATGTAGTGAACTCCATACCCTCTATCTCAGTAGCCTGCATAACCCAAAATATCTTGTCTATCTTATCAATAAGAATTCAAGGATCCTTCTCAATCTCAGTACCATTGAAAGTAGGAGGACTCAACTTCTTAAACTAGCCAACTATAGTAGCCTCGGATGAACTCCCAACAATACCAGCAGAACCCATTTGATGTGAATAAGATGTTACCAATTGAGTTAACAGATGAATGGACAAGTGAAACTCAACATTAGTAATATATCCCTGGGTGGGCTGAGTTTGAGCACCACCAGTTGGAGAAGGGTCGATGGGAATAGGTGGAACTCTATGAGAACAGTTAGACGTGGTGACCCTAGACCGGGTCTGCACCCCCAAAGTAGGACGAGCTCAGCACACATTGTCCTCAATCAAGACAAAAGAGTTTACACAAATATCAGATCATCTGGAAGGCATGATATGAAAGGCGAACAAATGGATATTAAAGGGGATTCAAGATCTTAGACTCTACAGCTCAAAAATAGACAACAAAAAAGGTAAATATTCTTAAATGCCTTGTAGCCTTTCCCGTATAAGTGTGGTGCACTACATACAATTTTGCATCGCGGACCTTATCGCGATAATTTCCCTCTGCGCTGTGGGACTATCATGGAGGCTTACTGCCTCCATGTCCCAAAACTACCCCAAACCCTATCTGAAAATTCTGAAACTCTCCTAGGTTACCCTTTTTACATTCCCAAACATGATTTGAGTCAAAATTGATATTTCAAAAATAAGAAAGCCAAAAATAAAATACCCAAAATTTGAGGGTATTGCGCCATGACACTTTCAAACATAAAAAGTTCAAGGTAATGATGACTTTTTTTTAAAGTTTTTAGTCTCATCTCATTACACCTCTTCTCAAAGCCAAACTTGATGATTTAGAAGTTTTTTTTGTGAATAGTAATTTTTTAGCTACTATTAAAATTATTATTGACAAATATGCTCTTGTTATGTATGATTGAGTGAAAATTGAGGTACCAAGTGAGGAGGAATAATTTGGGTTGTGAATCAAGATTAATATGTCTATGATACTGTTAATATTTTAAAGGGAGTTAAGAAGGATGTATCTTGTGAGGGGAATATGTAATGACCCGTCCAATAATTTTTTATGTTTCCGCTTATCTTCGTCATTAGGGCTTCTCCATAGCTTTCTCAAGTTATTTATGACTTGCTGGACTGACGGTTTGATTACCGGGCAGTTCATTTGTTTTTTAAAGCCAATTTCCTATTTTAAAGTCTTCACTAGTTCTAAATAGCCACCGGGCGAACACTTTAATGAAACAATCTCGGATGCTAATTTCGACTATGCTAGTAAATCTAAAATATTGAGTTTAGTCTGCATGGACCTTTGGTTCGGGTTTTAATGCACTCGAGCTCATTTCAACCTATTGGTCGGAAGTTGGAAAATTAAAATATGAGTATGGAACCCACATTTGGTTGAAATGACCTCAGATTTTAAATTGGACTTCTCCATCATGTTTGAAATGCCAATTTTAGGCTAAGGAAACCCTTGGTTCAAGGTCCAAGGTTTCTGAACTTATTTTGGACTATTGAGCTCATTTTTATGAAAAATGAAACTATAGGTGTGGGCACCACTTTTTTCCTAAATGATCTTGGATGAAAGTTTGATGATTACAATGGATTTAAAATGTGGTTTACAGTTAAATTTTGTTATCAGATCATATTATTTGGGTTCTGAATGAGTTTTGAGGGTCAAAAACAAGTTTTCGTCTTTGCTGTGATGGGGATGCCACATCTATTGGCTGAGGGATCTATAAATAGACCCCCAAGGCTGCGATATTGCATCTTTGAGAGCCTAAAACCCTAAATGGATATACAACTCAAAATTGAGTCTTGTGGGTATCTAGAGAGCTTGGTAAACATCTTTAATCATGATTATTATCTGAATTAAGGTAATGTTTCATTACGTTATTGGTGAATTTCTTTATTCTTGACCCAAAACCCGAATTTGGCTTAGAGATTAATCTAGCCTCAAATTTGATTTATTTACACCCATTAATTAAGGGTTATGATTCCTTGGTGATGTATGAGCATTGGGTTGACCTCAGAAATGTGATTTTTGTACGCTGGACCCACTTAGAGTTTTTGGTATCGTTTTTGGACCTGAAGCACAATAGTTCAATATGGGCATGTAAGACTCGTATTAATGAGTGTATTATATTTTTGATAGTGTCATGTCATTTTAGGGATTGCGAAGTGAAGATGAGTATGTGATGCTTGAATTGTGATTTTGCAGTTTGGCCTTAAGGTAAGCTCCTGTCCACTATCCTTCATAGATAATGTATGATATGTATTGTGTGTGGATATGAATGTTAGGATTGAGTATGAGTAATGTAGCTTAGACTTGATTATTGATGTTTTGGGAAATTAGATGAGGGTCTTGTACCCATACGACATTATGTTTATAACCTTGTAGACTCCTATTGCCTTCTCCCTAGATTAGATTAAATTATAGAATGGATTTTATACATTGCTAGATTATAGATGTGGTTTTAGTGTTGGAAGCATGATTAGAATATTTGATCTTGTTAGGATTGTATGGTATTATTAGAATCCTAATTTGGGTTGAATTGACTTAAGTGCCCTTATTTCTAGTTGAAGCTACTATATTAGGCTTATATCTGGCTTACTTGACATCTAGAAGCTGAACTAGAGATCTTAGCCTAGTTTGGGGCATAGTGTACCTAATTAAGAAAATTGAGGTTTAGAAGTGGGATTGTTTGGTCGACTTAGGCCTAGACTTGTGTTAGTCATTGTGGAAATAGCTGTAGATTTTAGACATGGTTGAGACTAGTAAACATTAGTATAAGGTTACTTCATGACTCAGTATATTGTAATAATCTTCCTCGGATTGTGACTTCTGAGTTATAACTATGTTGTTGCTTAGAGAAATGGTATGATAGTGGGCCCATAGAGATGCCATTTCCACTTAGACTTGATACTTGGCCCATAGAGAGGCCATTTCCTCTTAGACTTTATACTTGGTCCATAGAAATGACATTTCCTCTTAGACTTGATACTTGGCCCATAGAGATGCCATTTTCTCTTAGACTTGATATTTGACCCAAAGAAATGTTGTTTCCTCTTAGACATGACATTGGGTCCTTAGAGATAGTTTTTCTCTTAGATGCAATGTTGGGCCTATAGAGATGCTATCTCCTTTTAGATATGATAGTTGGCCTAGAAAGGTAATAGTCCTCACGATCATGATGAGTGACCTTTATATATAAAATGACTTATAGTTGTATCATGCGTGTTGATATTATGCCTCCTATGTGAGATATAATTATATGCTTATTGATATTATGCCTTATATATGCGAGATGCCTCCTAGATGTGAGATGATTAGATATATGCTATGACTTATAAATATGATTATAAAGATGAGTTCCGGATATGTATATAGGCCAAAGGGTATGATGATGATATTGTGATTATTCCAAATAAATTATTGTACCAAGGGATGATAGATGATATCAATTGTACATCTGGGAAGTGTTTATATTTGTAGAGGATGCAGTTATAGTTCATGAATATAGTTATATGTGTGAGTGTGTGGCCGTATACACAACTCTCTGGTATGGGACGGAGGAAGGTTACTGGTGATGGCATGCATAGATTCGATACATTCATGATTATTATATCGGTTGTTGATGTGATTCTAGCTATAATATGATCTTATGACTATTCTTCCTAATTATGGTATGATCTACATGGTAACTAGTTGTCTATTAGGTGACTATAGTACTTGATGCTTAGAATTCTAAATATGTTAGTTAATGAGCCGTTCTTAGTAATATGGTAGCTAACTACTAGGGTTGGTACGTGGCTATGAAGATGGGTTTATCGATTATAATGATATGTGGCTATTGATAACAAGTAATAATACCGATTAGTTATTAAGATTGAATAACGTAGTTAACATTGCTAGGTGATAAGATATGCTAGTGATAATGATTCCTAGTTAATAATGATGCCTATTTACTTATGTTGATTAGCTAATAATGAGTACTAGTTAATAATGAGGATTAGTTGGTAAACGATTATTAGATATTGATTGGTGTTAGTTAATAAAAGATGTTTAGTTGATAAATGATGAATAGTAAATCGATGACAATTATGGTTTAATGGTGAACCTTGACTAGAAGTTAGATTTGGCTAATTATTAATTAATGGTTAGTTTCTATTCCATGAATAATGATTATGTGAAGAATCAGTCAGATTGATAACTAGAGATCATGTGATGACTAGTAAACCGGCGGTATAATAATGAGTCTTGGCTAGTTAATAATGAGTAGCTAGAATATAATGATAAGATGGTTATCATTACGATATTATGATTATGGTTGCGAGTATATTGGCTTGAGTGTGTGCACCTATTATATACGTATATTTATGCATTGATAATTAGGATGATATATTGATGCTAGGCAAGGCCGTAGTATACCTTGATGATATATTGATGCCTAACAAGGACATAGAATACTTTGATGATATATTGATGCACGGCAAGGTTGAAGGATACTTTGATGATATATTATTGACCGAATAAGGCCGGAGGATACTTTGACGATATATTGATTCCCTACAAGTCCAGAGGATACTATGATTATATATTGATACCCGACAAGGCCGGATGATACTATGTTGATATATTAATACCCAGCAAGGATGGAGGATACTATGATAATATATTGATACCTGGTATGGCCAAAGGTTGATCATGATAATAACACTTATGTTGAGATTATTGATACTAATTGTGTACCTTGCATCTCTTCCTGCATGTGCAATACCTATCACCAGTATGCACTAATGTCTATTAGCTGGTATGGGATGATTGCATAGATATGGGTGAAGAATATGACTTTTGTTATTGTATGTTGATTGAACCTTCTGCGTCTGGGGCATTGGGGGTACGCATAGTCTCGGTTAGGTGTTTGGTTGTCTGGAGTAGCCGGTTATTCACACTAATATATATTTTGTTATTATTATTATTATGATCATTGTTACAGATTGGTCATTGATGCAGTATCAGGATTTTAGGTATGTCTTCAACCTCTTCTATCTTATGAATGTACTATTATGCACGCTTATATCATGTTTAGCCATGTGGATTGGAAACCCTGAGTTCAATAGTATTAGATCTTGACAGTATGTTAATAAGGTCTTTAAACGAGGATATGATGATCTAGGTTATTCTTTGAGATGACCTCATGCGTATATGTGTATGTATTTGTATATATATAAATCTATCTATATGAGGCTATGTCACTTTTGTATATCCCTTTCTTCTTTGTTATTATTATATATGTGTTTCTTCACTTTGTATATTTCCATATATCAATGTTTCACCTTTCATTCATATATTATCCTAGGATATATGGTATAACATTGAAGTCTATTTAATGTAGCTGGAATAGGATAGTTTAACCTTGATACTTTCTTAGTCTTATTATATTAGACTCTTGGACTTGAACAAGATAGTTGACCCTTATTATTCACATTGACTTGTTATATGATTCTGGACTCTTAGGTGTAGTTTCCATTCTTTTTATATGTTGTATATATCTGCATTACCTTTGGAGCATAGTTGGCAGTTTCCTGCTAAGTACCAATTATTTTGTACTCACACTACACTTCTGCAGCCTGCAAATCATAATACGTGTATCACTGTTGATATGTGCGTCATGTGGAGAAGCCATGGTGTAGAGACTTATACTGAGATCTTTACGTTTGGAGTATTACTTATCTCTATCTTACGTGTTATATCTCTATATTATATTCTGAGATAAGTTGTATCAGTGTAATTTCTTTGACATTTCATCTTGGTATTCTTGATATATAGAAGCTCTTATATTGATACCACCAGGTTTTAGGGATTCACTTATGTAATGGTTCTTATATTATTTATCCCATATTCTTTTCCTTATATTATTGGAAAGTCCATTACTAGTCATTTTAGACTGCGGGTTGGCTTGCCTGCTAGTGGGTTATGGTAGGCGCCATCATGAATTAAGAAATTGGGCTGTGACAAATTGGTATCAGAGCCTAGGTTTTAATTAAATATCAGTACAAGAGCTAAGTGTTTAGTAGAGACCTGTGGATCGGTATGGATACATTCGTAGCCTATCTTTGGGAGACTACAGTGACATTTTAGAAAATTCACTTCTTGACTCCTTATTGTGTGCTTGCATTTCTAAGAACCTCAAACATATATTGTCTTTATTTTATCCTTGAAGGACGATGTGACATTGTCAATAGATGCAAATAAGACTTTAACATGTATTTCTAGAGTTTCAGCATAGCATCAAACTAGAGAGTCAGAGATGAATATCGAAGATCTTCAGTGTCAGCCATAGGATTTATGGCCAATTTAGACTCCAGTTGAGTTCGTGACTACTTCAGTCTTTGAGGTCAACATTGGGAATCTGAGTCATGTTTTAAATTCCTCCAAACCATGTATGACACCCAATTCATCGAGCAGTTCTTAGACCAGAGTTGGGTCTGTTAGTGTTCATCAGGGTTTATTACCATTTTTGAGTATGAGATTGGATTTCTCGAGTGGGCTAGACTTGTTTATATGCTATATCCTTTTGAGTCAGACACTGGTGCATAGATGTATTAGAGGATTAGTATTGTCACTTTATTTAGCATCAAAGCACTTAATAGTAGCTGAGTCTTCCTTTCTTCAGGTTGTTGATTATGAGAAAATCATAGAGAGCACGTGTATTGAGGCTTATGGAAGTGGCGCCAAAAGGCCATGCCATTAGTGTAATGCTATTAGTATTGTATTTGAGAGTGAGGATCTTTCTGATAGATTTTAGCTTTATTTATAGCCCATCGATTTTATGTAGTTAGTATTTTGGACTATGAGATAGTTGATCAGACAGAGTTAACATGTATTTCTCGTCGTCCTAGATTTCTTAAGATAGGTTATGGTTATCAAAGAATGGACATAATTCTAGAGATTTTTCTCAACGTCAGTTATCCAGCCAGTTGAGCTCAGTTTGTGACCCCTCCATTGTTGATACTTCAGGAATTTCTATGACTATAGAGAGATAGACTACTAATCTAGATAGTTTCCCCGATATGGAGTTTCTATTCATTCAGATCAACCCTATGATGTTGTGGTATCTTCAGTTAGAGATAGTACGCGTGGTGCCGCAGTTGATGATTGAGTCAGTCGGTCTGAGTTGGACCTGTTTAGATTTATTTTTCCTATGCCCATCAGGCAGGTGATTGCAGATGTCACCATGATTAGTGTGCTTTTATTTCCCGCATTTATCTTTTATTATATGTATTGGGGGGTTTTTCATACCCACTGATGATTATATGCCTTGATGAGTTCATATTGATTATTATGTGCCTTGTTATTGAATTCATGATTATATGACTACTCCCATGGCTTATTTCTTTTAGTAGTAGATAGAGTAGATCTGTACAGATATTTCTTATTATGAGTGTAGCATTTGGGCTCGATTCCTATTTATCTTAGAACATTAGCCCTATTGTGGCCTTTGAGTGGTAGATAATATTGATGTTCATTTTGGTACCGCCTGTTCAGTATGTTGATATTGATAATATTATTGCTATTGCTATCGCTGTGTGAGATTATTGATATTATTGCTTGATGTAATTGATCCTCACTGGGTAGTTGTTTAGACTAGTGTTATCTAGTTAGAATTTTATATTGTGATCTTATTCGGTGGCTTGAGTAGATATAACCCGATTTGATGATTTTTTTCCCATAGTGCGGCGAGGTTGATATTTTTCCCTCTTGGTTAGCTGTGCTAGACTGATTTGGGAATATATTGTAGTATCAACGTAAGATGACCTTCCATGGTTCTATGTGGTTTTTAAGTTAGCAATTTAGTTATATTACTTCTTATTATGTTTGAGATTCTTAGATTTGCTTTCTAGGTTGTGAAGTATTTTGTTTTGGCTATCTGTTCCGATATAACCTATTTATGTGATTGACCAGTTTGAGGTTCATTCTTTGGTTATGACTATTTCATCGCCCGATAGTGGTTTTGACATCGATGTTGAGGTGTCGTGGATTCGTCTCTTAGATTTTTTGGGTTCGTTCCCTTGTTATGGTTTGTCCTTATTATTAGTGTGGTCCTTAGATACTCCATTCTTGATGCGATATGGTTTTGTCTTAAGTGGAGTTGGAAATTTGGATGCAGGTGACCTTTTTTATGATCTCTTCTTAAGTTGGCAAATTGGAAATTCCTTATCTTGAGTTGATAATTTTTTGGTGGTGGTCTTAACTTTGACCTTGGTTTCAGGATTGGTATTTTTTTTTCTTTAATGATATAATTCTTGGGTGGATTCAAGAAATCCCCATTCTAGAGTTTGTTCGGTCTAATGAGGCTTGGTGGAGTGTTTCTCCTTGATAATCTGTGTGTATGACTACTCTTTACTGAGATGGAGTATTAGACTAGTTAGTTCCGACTTAAGTTGCATTTCTCTGAGTTGCTAGAATTTTTGCCTTTGCTGGTGTGATTTGCTACCTTGGGGAGTTCTTTTTGAGTATGTTTTGAAAGCTCATGCCCTCCAACAAATATAGGGTGGGTTATTTTATTTTCAATCGACGATTTTCCCTTTTGCATGATTTTTGCATTGTGGCTAGGTATAATTTATCTATAATATGTTAGATTTAGATACTAAAGTCGATTTAAATGGTTGGTAATGATATAGGCTTATTGGTTCAGTTTTGACTTGACGCTTTGGATGGCAATTTGGAAGTATGATAAATTTAGAGCATTAGGGCCTACCCATATTTAGTTTTCATTTAGACATTTAAGATTGATCGATTCAACCTTGGTATTGAGATTTTAGCTTGGTGTTGTAGAGCTTGGTTGTAACTTTTGTTTTAAACTTGTCTTTGTTCAGATTTTATTTATAGGCTAGTTGAGCCTACTCCGTGGTTATCTATTTGGTCTTCTTGACGTCGGTTGGATTATAGTTGATAAGTATTCAGATGATAGCCCATGGGCCTCATATTGGTTATTTTAGTTTTGACCTTGACTTTCAGTTTTCTTTGGGAATTTTAGATGATTTACTCAGTGGGAGTAATATACTCGAGATGGATTTAGTATGCCTTTATTCTTGATTGATGGGACATCTTGGAGCAAAATATTCAGTGATAAGTAGTTATACCTTGGACTTTGGGATTTTAGTTTGATTTCATCTGGACTGGTTGCAATATTGGCATGGATTGCATTCCTTGATTATCTCCATTTGTGTGCCCACAATGCTTTATGAAGTTATTCTTATGTTTGCCTTATGGACTCTCAGCAGATCAGCTTCAGTTCTTTGAGTTCTCTGTGATGAGACTATGTGGACATAGATAATTTTCCTCCTAGCTTGGAGTGGATGCCTGGTGCAAAATTGTAAAGGAAGTGTATATTTGGATTTGGAGTCAGTGGTATGACTCATGACTTGGGTTGGTTTTATCTTGGATGAGCCTTTGTTGATTTTTGTGGATATGTAGATGGTATCAGGGTGTTGTGGTTAAGATGTACGTGCATCAACCTTCTCGGTTCAGTTTGAGTTCAGTTAACAGTTAAGTTGAATTTTGCCTGTTTAGATGTAAAGTGGAAGTGCTGGTTGAAAAAAAAGAGGATACCTTTGGCAAATCCCTTAGAAGCATTTTCTCTTCTGGGAAGTCATGTTTAGAACATGTGGGCCCAGTACCTCATCCTTTTGAGCTTTTGAGATTCTTTCTATCCGTTAACTTTCGGGGACGAAAGTCCTTTGAGTAGTGGATGTTGTAATGACCCATCAGGTCATTTTTCATGCTTCCACTTATCTTTGCTATTAGGGATTATCCATAGCTACCTTAAGTCATTTATGACTTACTGGGACCGACGATTTAGTTACTAGGCAGTTCATTTGATTTTTAGAGTCAATTTACTGTTTTGTAGTCTTCACTGGTTCTAAATGGACACCGGACAAAAACTCCAATGAAACAATACTGGATGCCAATTTCAACTGTGCCAGTAAATCCAAAATATCGAGTTTAGTCTAGGTGGACCTTGGTTGAAAAGTTGAAGAATCAAAATATGACTGTGGACTTACATTCGGTCAAAACAACCTTGAATTTAAAATCCGACTTTTCCATCGTGTCTGAAACTTCGATTTTAGGCTAGGGTGAGCCTTGGTTCAAGTCCCTAGGCTTTTGAACTTATTTTGGGGTATTGAGCAGATTTTTATGAAAAATAATACTATAGGTGTGAGCCCTACTTTTTGCCAAAATGATTTTGGATGAAAGTTTTGATGATTCCAATGAATTTGAAATGTGGTTTACACTCCATTTCAATATTGGATCATATTATTTGGGTTTTGAATGAGCTCTGAGGTTCAAAAACAAATTTTTGACTTTACTCTCACAGGGATTCCACATCTGTTCGCCGAAAGGTCTATAAATAGACCTCAATGCCGTGAATTTAGGCGTTTTATCTTCATCTTTGAGAGCCTAAAATCCTAAATGGGCATGATAACTCAAAATTGAGTCTTGTGGGTGTCTAGGGAGCTTGGCAAACATCTTTTATCATGATTATTATCCGGATTAAGGTAAGATTTCATCACTCTATTGGTGAATTTCTTAATTCTTGATCCAAAACCCTAATTTAGATTAGGGATTGATTTAGCCCCAAATTTGGTTTGTTTGCACCCATTAATTGAGGATTCTTATTCCTTGGTGATGTATGAGCATTGGGTTGACCTCAAAAATGCAATTTTTATACGTGCGACCAACTTGGGGTTTTTGGTGTCGTTTTTGGACCCAAAGCACAATAGTACAATATGAGTATTGTTAGACTCGTATTGATGAGTAGATTATGTGTTTGATAGTGTGATGTCATTTTAGGGATTGTGAAGTGAAGACGAGCTTGTCATGCTTGAAGTGTAATTTTGCAGTTTGGCCTTTAGGTAGGCTCTTGTCCACTTTTCTTCATAGATGATGTATGATATGTATTGCGTATGGATATGAATATTAGGATTGAGTATGAGTAAGATAGCTTAGCCTTGATTATTGATGTTTGGGGAAATTAGATGAGGGTCTTGGACCCGTAAGATAGTATGTTTATAACCTTATAGACTCTATTGCCTTCTCCTTAGTTTAGATTGAATTGTAGCATGAATTTGATACATTGCTAGATTATGGAGGTGGCTTTAGTATTGGAAGCATAATTAATATATTTGATCTTATTGGGCTAGTGTGGTATTCTTGGAATTGTAATTTGGGTTGAATTGACTTAAGTGCCCTTATTTGCAGTTGAAGTTCCTATCTTAGGCTTGCTTGTTGCTTACTTTAGATCTAGAAGTTGAACTAGATATCTTAGCCTAGTTTGGGGCATAGTATACCTAATTAAGAAAATTGAGGTTTAGAAGTGGGATTGTCCGGCCTAATTAGGCCTAGACTTGTGTTAGTCATTGTGGAATTAGCTGCATATGTTAGACATAGTTGAGACTAGTAAACCACTGTGTAAAGCTACTTTGTGACTCGATATATTGTAATCATGTTCCTTGGATTGTGACTTCTGAGTTATAGCTATGTTGTTGCTTATAGAAATGATATGATAATGGGCCCATAGAGATGCCATTTCCTCTAAGACTTGATACTTGGCCCATAGAGATGCCATTTCCTCTTAGACTTTATACTTGGCTCTCTTAGACTTGATATTTGGCCCATAGGGATGTCGTTTCCTCTTAGACATGACGTTGGGTCCTTAGAGATGATTTTATCTTAGATGCAATGTTGGGCCTATAGAGATGCTATCTTCTTTTATATATGATAGTTATCCTAGAGAGGCAATATTCCTCACCATTATGATGAATGACTTTTATATATTAAATGACTTATAGTCGCGTCATGCTTATTGATATTATTCCTCCTATGTGAGATATGATAATATGCTTATTGATATTATGCCTCATATATGCGAGATTTCTCCTAGATGTGAGATGATTAAAGATATGCTATGACTTATAAATATGATTATAGAGATAAGTTCAGATATGTATATAGGCCGAAGGCTGTAATGATGATATTATGATAATTTCGAATATATTATTAGGCTAAGGGCCAATAGATGATATTGATTGGACATTCGAGAGTTTATCCTTGTAGAGGATGTAGTTATAGTTCATGAATATACATATATATATATGTGTGTGTGTGTGTGCACGCGCGCTTTCCCGGGCATGGGATGGAGGCAGTGTGGTATGATGCTTATGATTCAATCGATTGAATACTAGTGATGGCATGCATAGATTCGATATATTCATGATCATTATTTCTATTATTGATGTGATTCAAGCTGAAATACGATCTTATGACTGTTTTTCCTAATTATGGTATGAGCTACGTGGTAACTAGTTGTCTATTAGGTGACTATAGTACTTGATGCTTAGAATTCTAAATATGTTAGTTAATGAGCCTTTCTTAGTAATAAAGTAGCTAACGACTAGGGTTGATACATGGCTATGAAGAAGGGTTTATCGATGGTAATGATATATGTGACTATTGATAACAAGTTATAATGTCGATTAGTTGTTAAGTGAGGATAACATAGTTAACATTGCTAGGTGATAAGGGATGCTAGTGATAATGATGCCTAGTTAATAATGATGCCTAGTTACTGATGTTGACTAGCTAATAATGAGGATTAGTTAATAATGAGGATTAGTTGGTAAACAATTATTAGATATTGATTGGTGTTAGTTAATAAAACATGTTTAGTTGATAAATGTGAATAGTAAATAAATGACAATTATGGTTTAATAGTGAACCTTGACTAGATGTTATGTTTGGCAAATTATTAATAAATGGTTAGTTGCTATTCCATGATTAATGATTATGTGAAGAAACAGTTAGATTTATAACTAGAGAGCACGTGATGACTAGTAAACTAGTGGTATAATAATGAGTCTTGGCTATTTAATAATGAGTAGATAGAATATAATGATAAAATGGTTATCTTTGAGATGTTATGATTATGGTTGTGAGTACATTGGCTTGAGTCTGTACACCTATTATTTACCTATATTTATGCATTGATGATTAGGATGATATATTGATGCCCGACTAGATCGGAGGTTACTGTGATGATATATTGATGCCCGACAAGGTCAGAGAATACTTTGATGATATATTGATGCGCGACAAGGACAGAGGATACTTTGATGATATATTGGTGCCCGACAAGGCCGGAGGATACTTTTATGATATATTGATGCCTGACTAGGGCAGAAGATACTATGATGATATATTGATACCCGACAAGGCTGGAGGATACTATGATGATATATTGATGCCCAGCAAGGCCTGAGGTTGATCACAATGATGATGGCCATGATGATGAAACTTATGATAAGATTATTGATATTAATTATGTACCTTGCATCCATTCATGCATGCGCATCGCCTATCACCAGTATGCACCAATGTCTATCAGCTGGTATGAAACGGTTGCATAGATATGGGTGAAGAATATGATTTTTGTTGTTGTATGTTGATTGAACCTTCTGAGTCTGGGCAGTAGGGATACACATAGGCTTGGTTAGGTATTTGGTTTTCTGGAGTAGGCGGTTATTCACATTGATATTGATGTTGTTATTATTATTGTTATGATCATTATTATGGCTAGGTTATTACAGATTGGTCATTCATCCGGTATCGAGATTCGAGGTATGTCTTCAACCTCTTCTATCTTATAAATACACTATTATGCATGATTATATCACGTCTAGCTATGTGGATTGGAAACCCTGAGTTTGATAATATTAAATCCTAATAGTATGTTAATGAGGTCTTTAAATAAGGATATGATGATCTAGGTTATGCTTTGAGATGACCTCATGCATTTATGTGTATGCATTTGTCTATATATAAATCTAGCTATATGAAGCTATGGCACTATCGTATATCCCTTTCTTCATTGTTCTTATTGTATATGCATTTCTTCTCTTTGTATATTTTTATATATCTTTCTTTCGCCCTTCATTCGTATATTAGATTGGGCTATATGGTATAACATTGGCGTCTATTGAATGTAGCTGGAATAGGATAGTTTACCCTCTATATTTCCTTAGTCTTATTATATTAGACTCTTGGACTTGAATTGGATAGTTGACCCTTATTATTCATATTGAGTTGTTATATGATTTCTGGACTCTTGGGTGTAGTGTCCATTCTATTTATATGTTGTGTATATCTGCTTTACCTTTGGAGCTCAGTTGGCAGTTGCCTACTTAGTACCACTCGTTTGGTACTCATACTACATTTCTGCAACCTGCAAATCATAGTACGAGTTATCACCGTTGATGTGTGCATTATGCTGATCAACCATGGTTCAGATACTTATAGTGAGCTCCTAACATTCGGAGTATTACTTATCTCTCTCTTACGTGTTAGAATAGTTTCTATATTATATTCAGAGATAAGTTGTATCAGTCTAATTCCTTTGACATTTCATCTTGGTATTCTTGATATATAGAAGCTCTTGTATTGACGCCACCGGATTTTGGGGATTCACTTATGTAATGGTTCTTATCTTATTTATCCCATATACTTTTTTTTATATTATTGAGTAGTCTGTTACTAGTTGTTTTAGACTATGATTTGGCCTACCTACTAGTGGGTTATGGTATACGCCATTATGACTTGAGAAATTAGGTTGTGACAGAATATTTGGGTGACCTTATAGTTGAACTAGATTCGTCTGATAATCTTAATTTTTATTGATGTATCTATTTAGGGTGAAATATTTGAGACCCCTTAGTGGAACCTAACTCTCTTGTTGGGCTCACTGTATAAAGGAATTTAGGATTGGTGAATAAAGATAGATAATTGAGGGTTGTGTATGAAATATCTGCAAATATAGAATAGGTTGAGGTACCTGGTTCTTATATACCGACAAGCAAAGTTGATGGCAAGGGCATTATTATTTGTACATTAATTTCAAAATGGGTGTGATCTCATCTTTTAGAGAGGAAAATTCATGTCTTAAGGATGAACCAAAAAAGGGAAAAAAAAAGAAGGAAAAGTCTACAAACTCTAGTATAAAGGCTTTGACCGACTCAAGAAAGATCCTCCTTTATATCTCATGCTTCAACTTTATCAAAAGCCAGTCCTCCTATCCTTAGACTCTTCCAAACCTTTTCTACTCTCATGACGAGTGTTTTAATATTATTTTTAATTTTGTTAAAAATTGGTGGTGTATCTTATGAATGATCAATGAAAATATTTGATTTTACTCTTTTGCTTCTGGATTTTGCCTTGTCTTTACAAATACTTTGCTATATCTAACTGGATTGTTGGCTTTTAATTTTTTATATAGATGATAACTCCAGTGACCATGATCTTAAAATATCAAACTTGAGAGACTTGGTTTGCATAATTGATGCAAGTTTTTTATGATGCCAAAAGGGGGAAGTGTGTATACTGTGTAATATTTGTAACACATGATTCTGACCTGGTTCATTTGATGTTTTTGACCTGGTTCATTTAACATATGTCTTTTGATACTCTGTTTAGACTCTGAATTGATTAAAATAGGTTGAGCACAGTATACAAGGTATATTAGTTTGTCATCGTAAAAAAGGAGGAAAATTATTAAGCTCGGGTATATTTTGATGATTGACAGAACAGTGGAACACGTATATGAAACAGGTTGATCAACCTGTTCCAACATCTAGAATCTAACTTGTATAAGGACATTTTGAAATAAAGAAAGTTTCAAAGAGAAAATACCATGAAGTCTATACAAAGCATATTCAATACAGGAGTCCAAAAATGTATAGATTCAAGCATCTAAGAAAAATGGAAGTCCTTTGTAACACCCTGCATTTTTTGGGCTAGTTTTCAAACCGTCGTTCCTATGTGTATAGACCCGAACCCAATGATTTCTTGTCAATATATGTGTGATGATAAAATATATAGTGTGGTAATACCTTTGAACAATAATTGAGGTCACAAATATCTCCTAACTCAAAGATGAGTTGAGAATGTTTCTATCAATTAAGTTTTAGTGAATGCTTCATCTTGAGTAAAATTTTAATGAAAATTACTCCCTGTAAATAATGAGTTACGTGGCCTGCCATATACCAAAAGAAATATCTTCGAGTCCTATTTCCAAAGCAACTGGTTTCACCTTAATCCGATATTGGAGTAGAAAGTTGTGCTCATTTTACTTTGAAGTATCTGTCTGTCTACTAAGTGATGACTACGCTGATAAGCCATCACTTTGGTGACGACTAAAGCTGATGATCCGTCAACTAAGTGATGAGCAATCAGCTCTAGTCGTCATCCTAGGACAGTAAGGGAGAAATTCCAGCCTGAAAGTGACGATTTAGGTGACACCTAAGTGACGGGCCATCAACCTTGGTCGTCAAGTGAAGAAATTCAGCGATTTTGTTGGTTTCCCTAGGGGTATTTTGGTATTTTCCTCTCCCCAAATTTCTCCTACATGATTTAAATCATCAAAAATACATTATAATCCATCTTCTATCAGTTTTTAACATCTCAAATCCTTTCCACTCTCAAAAATAAGAGAAAATTAAGGTTTCCTCTAAGTTCAAGATTTCAAGATTAGGGTTCCAATCTTTAAGTTAAACAACATAAGGTACGTGGGGTTTTCTTAAAATACATGGGCATATTGAAATCGTTTTGAGTAACGTTTAAAGTTACGAAATCATATGTTTATGAAGGGTTTTAAAATTTCATTAACAAATATGCATTGTGAACCCTTTCGATGATAATATTTTGGTCTTGAGGCCTTCCCCAAAAATCTAATTTGTACTCGTATATAAGTATGTATGCATTTTGAGTTTGAAAGATAAATAGAGAGCATGAATATTTATACTCCCTGTCTTATTATGATATCTCTTGATCTCACTTGTTATAAATTGATGAATTTCATATTTTGAAGCATGTTATAAACATTTTGATTTATTGTTAAATGACTTGAGTTTGGTTATGAAATTGAAGAGTGGGTGTTTTCTTGTTAATATAAATCAAAAGTGATGATTTAAGGAGTTGCATGTTTTCCTATAAAGTAATGCGCCACCACATGTTTAAGAATTGAAAGAGAGAATCTTTGCATAAGTTCCCATAGCTTTTGATATACAAATTCTTTTATACTATTTGAATGATTTGATAGTCCAATCATTATGTTTTGAATGAATAGATTGTAAGATGATATTTTATGGCTTAGAGATATGACTTGTAAGTCTTGGTATGGCGATACCAAAAGAGATAATTCCATGATAATACAGAACAGAACAGAATGCAGATTTTACTTCAGATTTTTAGATTTTGAAATTTAGAATGATGTATGTTTAGAAAGAGCTAAAAATGGGCTTAAAGAGATTTAGGTGGTTACTAAATAAGGCATGAGCCCAAAAAAATCATTTACCGAAATTGTGTTTTGCCGATACAGGTTACTATGTTACTCGAAAGGAAAATTGTACGCTGGAGACAACCCTGTGGTGTAGTAGATAAGCAGATACTCCAACCTTTGTGGTAAACTTGGGTTGAGGGTTTTTCCGCTGAGTCAAGGGCGGATTGCATATTGCCCGTGGGATTATAGAATTGTAGGGTATACCACCTAGCTCAGAAGTAATGCAAAGAGTGAGTCTCAGTTTCAAAGAATTATCTCAAAGTCTTTTAAGTTTGCCCATGTGTTTTCATATATTGTATGTAAAGTGTTTCATAAATTGCTCTCATTTATGTTATATAAAAGTATGTTATTTTGGATTGCTATGCATACCAGTACATCTGTATTTGACCCCCTATATTCCAGGATCTAAGGCACAGTCTTGGGGTTCCGCTAAGCTGTCGATTGACTATCCGAAGTTTGCAGATGGTGAGCCTTCCTTATTTTGGAAGGTCTTAGTTATTGGACATTACTATTTTGTTTTGTTTTATGGTCCGACTAGGGGCCTTGTCCTAGTTTTTAGATGTATATTGATTCTTGTATTATTAGAGGTTTTGCAGACTAGTGTCATGTATTTTGAATGCTAAGAACTTCCTTTCGAATTGTTCAGTTTACTTATGAGATTGATCATGTTTTTGTATGATAATTTTCTGTATTTCTTTATATTGTATGAATATTATGCATGATTGCCAGATAGAGAAGGGCTCTTGGGCCTTCATGATTTGGGATGCCCGTTGTGGCCTGGGCCTCAGTTTGGGTCGTGACATCCTTGCCGTGCAAGAGTTCTTACAGACTTGGACAAACCGTATCGACATAAAGAGTTCAAAAATATATAGGCGTAAGAATCCAACAAGACGAGAGTCTCTATGAAGCAAGAGTTCTAATGAATTTATAGATTCTAATGATTGACCAAGTGATTAATCGGGTACATGAAACATGTTTCTATTACATGTTTCATATGCAGAGTCCATAATTCTTTGCCATCCATATGGTTGAAATGATTTTTGGTAAAGCCAAAAGGGGGAAGATAAGAGTGATTGCTAATTTTATAACCTAGGTAACTAACCTGGCTCATTCAAGTGTTCCATGCTTTAGCTTTCACAGGTCAAGATATTTGTAATGAAATGGAATGCACAAAAGCATGAGTTCTCATTCAAGTATTCCATGTTTTAGTGTTCACAGGTTAAGTGATATCAAAGTGGACTGATCAAGGCCTGAGTTTGTCATCATAAAAAAAGAGGAATTTGTTAAGACGTGAAGATTTGATGATTGACAAGAGGTCATGGACCAAGTAAGTATAGCTGGTTCATGAAATACTTCTTCAAAAGAGTTCAATTTACTAGAGGACTTTTTGTGGATAAATTCATATGAGCAAAAATAAATAAAATAAAGTTTTTTACTTAAGATAAACATTAGGAGATCGCTATTTGCTAAAAAGAAGAGTTAGTGTTTGACTAAAACACTCAAAAAGAGAGTCCAATAAGTATGTGAGTCCTTGCGGAGTTGAAAGTCTACTTGGTTGTGAAGACCAATAGAAGTTATAAATATTCAAGAACTTTCAAAACAAAATTCATGCATATATACTGAGAGAAAAAAAGGTAGAACATGAGAAAATAAGCAAGAACAATATTTGACAGAATTTTGTCTCGCTATCAAAGCGCATCATACATAATATAATGAACCAGGTTGAAAAACCTGTTCATCCATGTGCCTAACAATCTTCTATTCTAGTTAATATGTATTAGGAAGTTTATTTATAATGACCCTTCAGGTTATTTTCTATACTGTTAACTTATTTTCATCGTTAAAGCTTTTTCGTAGCTGCCCTAAGTCATTTATGACTTGCTAGAACTGATAGTTCAGTTACCAAGCAGTTCGTTTAGTTTTAGGACCAATTTCCCATTTAGAAGTCTTCGCTGGATCCAAATGGTCACCAAGCGAAAACCTCAGTAAAATAATTCAAATGTGAATTCCAACTATTCCAACAACTCTAAAATATTGATTTTAGGATAGGTAGACCCTTGGTTCGGATCCCACTACACCCGAGCTCATTTCAACCCATTGGTCAGAAAGTAAAAAATCAGAAGATATGGGTTTGGGGACCAAAAGTGGCCTAAACGACCTCCAATAAAAAATTTGAATTCACTAATGCGTCCTAAACATCAAATTTAGTGGGGTTACATAGTTTGTTTGCAAAAAATGGAGCCTCCTTGGTTGCAAAATTGGCCATTTGAGCCCTCGAAACCCTAAAATGATAGATTAATTACAAATTGATTTTTCGGGGTGAGTTAGAAGCTTGATTAACATATATATTATTGATAAAAAATGGATTTAAAGCATGAATCCTTTATTTTCAAGATTTAATTTCTTGATTATTTGACCAAAATCCCAAATTTCTTGAAGGCTTGATTTTAGCCCAAATATTCTTCGTTTTCATCTAATTCTTGAGGGTTATAATTCCCAAATGATAGTTGAACATTGGGTTTATCTCGAAAATGTATTTTCCATATGTGGGACCCACTTGTGGTTGTCATTTTTGGACCTACAACACAATGGTGAAATATTGGTATCGATGTTCTCATAATAATGTCTAGAGTGTTTTTTTGTTTTTTGATATCTTGGCTCCTTGAAGAAGCTTTTTGGAAGGAAAAGCAAAAATTGAGCGGGTTGTTGAGCATTCTTCGGATAGAGGTAATATAGGCTTACTCCTTGTTAGATTGATCTATGGTTGGATATAATTGTGATATATTGTTAGATTGGGATGGGTTTTATGTATTGATTTGATGAAATGCAAGATTTGAGTTAGTTGGACCAATTAAGCAATGTAAATTTTAGAAGTTGGAAAACTTGATTTGTTTCCCATTATATTAGGTGGAATAAACTTTATTACTCATGTTTAGCATGAGAATGCCTTAGAATACTCAACCTTAGTTATAACGCTCTAGTTTCTCATACTTAGAGTATATTGTCTTTAGTTTCTTATACTGGGGAAGATTGCCTTGGTTCCATGGTTCCATTAGACTTAGTAAAAGTGCTTGAGTGAGAACATCTACTTTAGGGATTAGGGTGACTTGCTATACATCTAAGAGTTAGTTTATAATATTTACTTCATGTTTTTTTGGTACTTGGAGTAATATAATCAATTTGTGGATATTTGATTGAATTGAGGGTAAAAGCTGTAACGTGAGGGAAAGACCATTTGAAATGGTTAAATTTTTTATGCCTTTGCATTAGGCACTCACTACAGAATGTTAGTTTTTGTAATATGTTATATTATATAATATTTCTTCCTCATATTGTTTCCTGCAATAACATTAGTTATTCTGCACATTAATATTAAAGTAGAATAAACAACGATTTTCTTATGGTCTACTATCAACTAATTTGATAGGCTAATTATTGGTTAACAATGATTAATTGGAAATAGTATGTTATTGTGATTACCTATTGTATAGGCTAACGAACATGCTATTAAATGAACTCTTGTCTATAATATGGCCTAATCCATAAATTATTTTACTGACCACACTTTGAATAAGCTATAGATTATGCCATGCTTTAGCCATTGCCCATACCAATGATGAATTATCTTTAGGCCAATATTAGGACAATGAATATTCTACTAAAGGGCTATTCTTTATGATATCATTTATGGTTATGTCCATGGACTAATCGACTAGATTATGAACTTGTAATAATGAATCCTTGAGCATGCTCGAGATTTAACCATTATTTAGGCTAGTGTTTGGGCTGTTAACTGTACTATTGCCCAAGTTATGATCATGATTAATAGTTACTCTAATAAATGATATTGAAAATCTTCCTTATTGTCACTATTGGAAATAATAATATTCATGGTGTTAGAAGGCATGCTTATTGACTATATGTAAAGATACTCCATAGATCATGTTTGGACTCATGTTATGCTTTTGTCTAGTAACTAAATTCGTGATTATGCTATAAATCCTTCTTGTTTCTAATATTATGAGTTATGATACTAAGGTTCTAAAAGGCACATTTATTGACTACATGAGAAGCTATGCTACTAACCGTGGGAATTCAGTAATTAGTTTAGAATATTCATGCTATATATATATATATATATATTCATATATTTATGGATGGATTGTCCTTGATGACGAATGATGAGATATGAAGGTATGATTCTCCTTACTTCTCTTTTACTTTAGCCCTCATGGGGTTGTCATTTACTTTAGCCCTTGTGGGGATTGTCATTTACTTTTGCCCTCATGGGGCTTGTCATTTACTTACTTGTCATTTACTTTGGCCCTCATTGGGCTTGTCATTTACTTACTTGCCATTACTTTATCCCTTATGGGGCTTGTTCTTTTTTATGGATATTATTTGGATATGATGATGATGCCCGACAAGATCAGAGAATATATTGATGTGATGATGATGTACGACAAGGTCGGAGGATATATTGAGGTGGTGATTGATTCTCGGTTTGAGTCCGTAGGATATGTTGATGATATTGATATCCTATTCGAGTCCAGAGGATATGTTGATGATATTGATATCTAATTTGAGTCTGGAAGATATGATGATAATATTGATATCCGGTTTAATTTTAGAGGATATGTTGGTGCTATTGATACCCGGTTCAAGTCCGGAGAATATGTTGATGATATTGATAATCGATTTGAGTCCCAAGGATATGATGATGTGATGATATCCAGTGTGGTCGGATGATATGTTGATGATATTATGATACTCGATTCGGTCAAAGGATATCTTGATTTTATGATGATATCCGATTTGAATTTGGCTAGCCCTATGTATGACAATCGTATGTTTATTTATGTTCTTATGTAAGTTGGCTGTAATATTGATATTAGATGTTTAGTTATAGTCTTATAATGAGATAAGGTATAAAGTGGTATAATTATTGATTTAAAGATGAAAGATGCCTAGTAGTGGATATTACTTAAGTGATTAATAGTGACTAGCAGATGTATGAACCTTAGTGATAAAGAGGACTAGTGGCATTGATGGCTATTAATAGGGATGATTATTTCATTATGGTGGTTAGAGATAATGGGTTTACCGATGGAAATGATTAGTTACTATTAAGGACTAAGTTTATGATGTTGATTAATTATTTAATGAGGATTTGTGAACTAATGATGCTATTTAATAAGATATGTTAGTTGAGAGATGAATAAGTGTATAAAAGGGTGATTAGTGGTCTTTTGTTAGGGTGACTAGTGGGATTATGTTGGCTAGAAATGAATATTGATTAATTGGAAAATATGGTCCTATAGGGAATCTTGATCAGATGACACTTTTGGCTAGTGAGTAAATAATGGCTAGTCGTTGATTCATGAATAGTGGATAAGTGAAGAATAGTGGATAGATAATAATTAGAGGTTATATGATGACTAGTAAGTAATTAATTTAGTAATAAGCATTGGCTAGCTAATAATGAGTGAATAGGGTGTAATGATGAGATATGTGCCTAACAACTTTCTCATTATCCATAGTTTTCCACAATTTCCATCAAACGGCAATTTGCCAACATTCCTAATTCCACACCACCGTATATATATATATATATATATATATATATATATATAACAATTTGATTCTCTACTCTATGTTCTCTTGGGTGTACTCTCCAGTGGTATGGGACACCGTGATGAGTTCTTTACTTTATGCACTAGTTGGTGTATAGGCGCCAACTTTTTATTTGTTTTTTGCACTTGTGTTGCTTTATGTTTTCAAATCATTTATTCCTAATGAATTGAAGATATTGGCATGCATTGATACCTTAAATTATATTATTATTTTTGATATTTTATGCTTGTTATGTGCGACGATATTGGTATGTGTTGCTGCCTTCTGTTATACTGTTATTCCGAATCACTTACGTATTTATTATATACAGTGATGATAGAGATGATTCAGGTCTGATTCTGTACCTTGACTTAGTCATGATTATCTTGCACTTTATCATTCTTATATCATGATTTAGCTCAGTTGAGCGATGATGTCTACTAAGTACCTGTTATTTTGGTATTCATACTACACTTCTATACCTTTTTGTGTAGATCCGAGTAGTAGCTATCGTCGTTGATCATGATTCATGCAGTGATTAATTTTTAAAGATAGGGTGAGTTCTTGGAGTTTAAGTCATCTGATTTTCTTTCATCTCTTATTTTCATTCTTTAGTATTCGAGACAGATGTATTAGCTTTTCTAGACTTGGAGTTGTATTAATACTATGAATTGCTATTGTATTAGCTGTATCAAGTTTTGGGATTGGTATCTTATATGACTAATTATTCAATCTAGAACCCTTTTGTTTACAATTGATGTCCTTGAATTTAGCCTATTTTAGGCCTTTCTTACTTAATTAACCCATTGAGTTAGCTCCGGGTTATGGTATAGGCTTACCTACTAGTGAAAATTAGTAGGTGCCATTATGACTCATAAATTGGGTCGTGACATTATTGAGTTGTAATTTTCATGCTTTCTTAGTATCAGTGTGTTATAAACTATTTTAGGAGTTTAGTCTTCGAGTTGGAATAACTCAAAGACTTGGGAACATAAACCTTGGGAGGTTTATGTGTTTTTAGGAATTAGAGTTAGTTCCTCGTGTTGCTATAGTTTTGTAATCTGATTTTCAAGTGAGGGAACTTGTAGTGGGTTTTAACAGTCTAGGGAGATTGTTGAACTTTAGGAATTAGAGTTTATAATTCCTTAGGTTACAGAGTTTGTAATCTTTTGTTGAGAGCCTCATTGTGTTTAGTGAAAATGGGATTATATACTGTAGAGGTACTGGTCGTGGTTTTTTATACCTTTTGTGAGCTGGGCGTTTTCCACGTAAAACTACCGTATTCATTATTTATTGTCTTTACTGCTCTTGTTGGAACATGTCAGACAATCTGGTCCATTCGTAAGCAAAAATCAGGCATAAATCACGTGAGTTATTAGAATGTGTAGAAATATAAGACAATTAATTAATACAACTATCAAAAATTGCTAATCTCTGATGGATGTCCTGTTGAAATTTGGCTTGTCAATATAATGCAAAGAAGTATGCAATGCATCTTTAGGAATTGGATTATTAGAGGTATATAATATGTCATGTAAAGGACTGGTAAATCAAATCTCCGCACATTTTAGCATAAGATTTTTTGTGTCTCACATGTCTATCATTTCACTATCACCAAAGCATCATGAAAGTAAATTGTTTTCCATAAATATGAAATTTATCTATATGTGATTGGATAAAATTGCTTGAGTAATTGTTGTGATGGATGAACCTATGTGTGATTTTTGAAAACTCTGTGTTGATTGAGATAATGTTTTTACCGAAATTCGAGTTGTGATAAATGAAATTAACTATGGTTAATGCGGAGTATTATTTTTCTTTATTTCATAAGACTTCAAACTTTGATGATTTATTTTGTGACCTTTCCAACCTCCGTTTGCTCATTTTTAAGTTGATTCACGATGGGGCAAGTCAATAGTACATCTCGGGTGAGTTTTGAAATTTTTTGAATAGTGTAAGGGAATGTTTGGTTGCCCAAAACAGTAGCTCGGGGTGATTAGCCCGCGCCGCCCTGGCTATTTCCCCGGGCTAGGCAGGGCGCCGCCCTGGGTACTTCCCTGGCCCCAAAATTTCAGCATTCACCTCCGTACTTTCAAGGGCAAAAAGGTCAATTTCCTACCCCTATATAAACCCATAAACACGAGATCAGCCTTATTATTCCTAAAACATAGTGGTTTATCACAATTTCTCTCAAGAATAAGTTAGGATTTTCAATTGAGGATCAAAATTCAAGAAAATTCTTTCGTCAATCTTCGTAAAATCAAGAACTAAGGTATGTTAGGTGTTGATTCTTGGGTCCCTTTCACCCAAGAAGTTCAAGAATCCTTTTTTAAATTCAAATATTATATATATTTGAGTTTTTCATGATTCATGTGAATTAAAATTGAAGTTCTTGTTGTTGTTGAGTTTTAATTCATATTGTGATTACAAAGTCCCAAGCTTTGATCCTAGTATGTGATATTTATGTGATTCTCATGATAAAACCCTTTCAAGTTGCATGTTTATTTATGTATCCATGATAATTAGGTGTAGAATTTGTTGTATAACCAAAGCATGCTCCCCATATGTTCGATAAAATGGTTATGTGAGTAAAATAGAGTCATTATAGCATGTTTGTATAAAATCCTCAATTATGTGTAAGTTAATGCATGCCTAGTGTTTGTTGAAAGGACTTTGTGAATGAATTATGCTATGTTTCATGTATTCCTATTCATGTGCATTCCTTATTGGATGAATTATGAGATATTAGTGTTCATTCCTATGCATGTACAAGTTTATGATTTTCACGTGCTTGAAGAGATGCCTTATTGATTGTATGGTGAATGATAGGCCATTGTATGCTATTCAAGAATTGTCATGTCTTATTATTTACATGCTATCGAGTCCTGGGGGTACTTGTACCCGAAAATTTAGTTGTGTGCCTAGAGCCGAGTCAGATTTTAAGATAATCTCAGTTGTGCCATGATTAATAGGACTCAGTCAGTTATAGAACTTAGAAAGACTCAGTAATCTCAGTGTCAGTCTATTCCTGTTTAATTTGCGGTTCAGACCACAATAGCATTCAAGTATTCGGTTCAGAACTCAGTAGTATTCAGTTAGATGATAGAATTCAGTAGTATTCCATCAGTCAACAGAAATCAGGAACCTTAGTCCAGTTCAGTTAACCAGTACGATCAGTAACAGTCAGTCTAAGAATCAGTTCAGTTTCTTATAGTTGGCAGTAGGATTTAGCACCGAGCAAGCGTAGGGATGGGGTCTTACCCGCTAGATAGGACTGATATCCCTAGGAGAAATCCCTAAGTTCCAGAACTACGTAGCCAAATTAGGTATGAGATGTCACTCGTTAGATAGGACTGATATACTCAAGGATCACCCGTTAGTGCAGTACTGATCTCAGGAAGCACCCGCTAGATTAGGGATGACTCCATAGCAGTTGTCTTTCCCATGGCATGGTACTGACACACTTCTAGCTGGGGTTATAGGCTGGACCCCTTTAGTTTAGATTTAGGGCATGTCGGTTAGATAACTACTTCCTACAGTCTCAGTTTCAGATTCAGTCTCAATTATAGAACCCTGTTCAGTTATACAGATTTAGGACTATCAGATACAGTCACTCAGCATATAAGGAACTTAGATAGTTCCGTTGAACTCATAGATCACTACTAGATAGGATTGATCTCAGATGTAGTCAGTCATTATAAGAAAACTCATATATCAATATGAACAGACTCAGTTATTTAGTCTCCCAGTGTTAGTAAAATCAGATGTTAGTGAATCAGTATTCAGAATTCAATATTAGTAAATTCAAATAACGGTCATCAATAAACCCAGTTATAAGTAAATCCAGTAGTTTGAACTCAGCATTCAGTGTTACTATGATTTTAGCTATAGTTTATGCGTTCATGCATGTCTTCATCATTTAGTATACTCATGTTAATCAGTCAGCTTTAGTTCATGCATATGAGCTATTGCATTTAGCCTTTCCTCATCTAGTATACCAGTACATTCTCACGTACTGACACATACTTTTCTCTTGCGCTATGGTGTTTTATACCATAGGTTCAGAAACACAAGCTCCCGGCAGCAATAAACTTAGCAGTGAGTCCTCATCGTTTGAGGATATTCTCTTATTTTAGTATTGCATTAGATTTAGTATTTCAATAGACAGAGTTAGTTGGGGGATTATCCCATCAACTCCACAATTCAGACAGTTTAGAGGATTTTCAGACTAGATGTTCAGACAGTTATATTAGTATTCAGTTTTCACTTGTATTTCAGATATTTAACTTTATGGAAAGTTTTCTGTATTTTTATAGTATATTATGTAGTGCTCAGTTACACGTACCAGAAAAGGGTTAACTTATGGTCCTTCAGGATCATAAGTATTGTGTAGCATCCGGGGTACCAGACTCGGGGTGTTACAAACTTGGTATCAGAGCCTAAGGTTCAATAGTGTCCTAGGAAGTCTAAAAACCGCATCTAGTAGAGTCTTGTACATTGGTGTGTTGCGCACCATATTTATGTACAGGAGGCTATGGGATGTTTTAGGAATAGTTTCCCTTCTTTCTGTATTCATGTCGTGTGAGTGAGCATGAGATCAAGTTAAACTCTCAGTATAATCTATTTCCTTATTTCAATTACAAAATATGCCTCCTCGTAAAGCAAATGCCCATAGAAATAATAACTAGCCACCTCAACATGTAGATCCTTCGAATGAGAATGTGTCACATGCACAGTTTCAGGAAGCTTTTTAGGTGCTAGCCAACGCTGTGACAATTAATGTTCAGGGTAACCGTCAGGCTATAGTCCCACCTCAGCAAGATGGGGATTCAATCGTAGCCAGGATAAAAATTTTTATAAGAATGAACCCACCAGAATTCTTTGGGTCAATAGTAGGTGAGGACCCACAGCTTTATCCTGAGGAAGTAAAGAAGATCACCCATATTATGCATGTGTCTAGAGAGAGAGAGTGAGTAAGAAAGCCAGAACAGGTAGTTTTTATTTTTCTAAGCCAGGGTCATAGGGTGGTAACCGTTCTCAGCATAGTCAGAAGTTATTAGTCTCAGCTCCATCCTCAGCTAGTGCACCAGTACCAAAGTTTAGGGATGACAATCATAATGGGGCGCCAGGTTCCAAGACCCAGGGTAGTGTGATAAATGATCGTACCTATCCGCTTTGTGAAGAATGTGGTAATAATCACCTGGGTGCTTGTAAAGCAGGCAACGAGGTATGTTTTGGTTGTGGTATGTTAGTCCAAAAGTTGCAGGAGTGTAGAACTATGGCTCAGAGGGGTAAAGATTTGCGTCAACAGGGCGCCACTTCCAGTACCACTGGTCAGCGTCAAAACAGATTTTATGCACTCTAGACTCGTCATATTCAGGGAAGTTTCCCTAACATAGATTTTGGTACGTTATAATCCATTTATCTTCATGATATTTCTCCCATTTGAGATTAAGTTTTCAGCATGAGTTAATTAGTAAAGCTAGAAAGTCAGTTTAGCAGTCAGGCAGTCAGATTCGTATGGTTTGTTTTCTATCTTTCCATCTAGTCATACTATCAGAAATCTAAAGAATGTGACTATTTCAAGATAGAAAGTCCCTGTAGTTTTAAGTTCAGTTAAGTTCATAAATCATGCATTAGTTTTAGACTCCTGAGGTTCAGTTATGATCTAGTTCGTAGGTGCCTTGTACATTGCCTCGATTTTCCCAGTATCTCAGTAAAGTAAGCATTCTTAGAGAGATATAGTTTCCCAAGGGGAGATACCCTATACTTCCCCGATGCTTTCATGTCCTTGAACCCATTCAGTTGCATGTTCAGTTTTTCCTTACAAAGTTTGTATTAGTTATCATTGAATATTTCAGTCATGCTTTCATGAGAATTAACTCATTCATGTATTCTATGCATCAGATATGCATGCTCAGTATAAGAATTCTATCACATAGTCATGCATCAGATATGGATGTCTAGTATGAAATTGTAACAACTCGATTTGCTGAACCAGAATACGACACGGTGCTCATGAACCCGAAGAACCATAAGCTAACCTATGACTGATATCTGTAACTGTATACTGCATAAGATAACATAATAATGTGGAAACATGCACTGAAAGGCCATAAGGTTCGATCATGAACATAACTGAGTAACGTAACATCTGTGTGGGGTAATAGAATACCCAAAACAAAACTAAAGTCTAAAACATGATAGTCTGTATCTAGTCTACATCTAGTCTAAAAGCCTCTATTGCCTGAAAACTCTGAATTAGGAGTTGATGGGACATATCCCCAAATAACTCCAACTAATAAGCTAATAATAAGATATAAAAAAAATTATTATGTCCTCGAAGGATGAGGACTCTCTTCTACTCTGACTGCTGAATCTGGAATCTACTGCTGATCTGGAACTTGTGTCTCTGAACCTATGGTGTAACATAAAAAGAAAGCACCATAACACAAATACGTCTGTAAAATGGAATATACTGAGTATACATGTGAGGTAGGCTATATCTAAAGGTTTGCATGCATGATCAATACTAACTGACTGTCTAACATGAATGTAAGAATGCATATATAAATACGCAACTGTAACTGATAATGTGATAACATGATACTGATACCATGGTAGTATGACTACTGAGTCTGGATACTAATAACATGACATAACTGATAACATGAATGACTGTATCTGAATATAACTGATAACATGGGTGACTGTATCTGACGGTCCTGAATCTGATGGAACAATTTGATGGAACTATCTGAGTTCCATACTATGTCTGAGTTGACTATGTCTGATAGTTCTGAAATTTAAAGAACTATCTGAGTTCTATTACTGAGATTGATTAACTGTATCTGACAATCCTTATTCTATAACATGAGACTGTGGGAAGTTATATCTAACTGATATACCCCAAATATGCTATAATAGCTGAGCTGGGGTCCAATCTATACCCTGATTAGAAGGGTGTCAATACCACACCGCTGGTAAGGACAATATGTGAGTAACCCTTATATAACAGGTAACTCTAGTGAGAATGGTGGGAACCCTCACATAAAAGGTTAACCCACCTCATCTACCCACATATAGTAGGCTACGATATCTCAACCTATGATGGCTACATAGTTTTGGAACGCAAGGATTGCTTCTAAGAATCACACCCTCGTATAACAGGTGAGTCCTCACCCTTGGGTTCACTCAGTGATAATTCCTACTCCCATCTGGATGGACATTGAACATGATTTACTGAACTTAACTGAGCATGGATTAAGTTACTGAATTTCCATGGCTGACGGAATACTACTGATATCTAATAACTAACTGAGTCATGAGATCATAGATATTTTTCCTGAGTCATAAGACTATCTGAAGTCTAAGAGTTCATAGCTTGGCTGAGAGTATCGTGAAAATATGACATGGATCTGGGCACACAACTAATATTTCAGGTACAAGTACCCCCAGGACTTGATGAAAGGAAATTGACATAACTTGATATTCTTGAGTACATGATAATCACCACAATACATTTATTAAAGCATTCCATCAAACGTCTAATAGTCATAAGCTTGTACATTTATGGGAATTTTCATGATATCATGCTAGTTTGGGAAATTTCCTTCTAGGCATTTTATCAAACATATGGCAGGCATAGTACATGTAAACATCAAGATATAGTAATTAAATATCATGGTTCACTTCTAATTTCATCATACAAGGTTTTAGTCATGAGATTTCGTAAATATTTATCTATAATAATCATCCCACATGGAATTTATCATCAAATCATGAAATAGAAATCAATTCTTCATTTATCAACATGAAACAGAACATACAAAGCATGAACACATTAAGAAAATCCATAACTTGTAGTTGAAAAGGGATTCTTGGACTTCATGGACGAAAGGAGCCCATGAATGAATACTATGCATACCTTAGTTCGTGGTTTCGTAAAGATTGATGGTGAAACCTTCTTAAAATTGGACCTTCTATGAAAACCCTAGCTTGAGTTCTTGAGAGTATTTGAGAAAAACATCAATATTTTGGATGAATAAGGGCTAAATCCCATGTTTGGAAGCTTATATAGTGGGGGGATGGGGGGAAAATTGACCCTTTTAACCCTGGACACGTAATTTAATTTTCAGTAAAGTTTCCTGAATTGGGCCCTTGGTGTAACGCGGCGTTATCACGCCGTGTCACTGAAAATTTACAATTGGGAAACTGCACGATGGCGCGATGCAGAGCTATCGCTTTTCCACCTTGTCTACAATCTGGGAGTTTGGCGCGACACGCCATTATCATAGAGAAACACCGAAATTTAATAATTTCCATTTGATCTATCTCTGCGATGCGCTGAAGGGTCTAGTCAAACACTGTCTCACTAAAAAAGCTCTAACAATTCGTTCGGGTGTTGGATTTGGGAAAATTATATATCAATGGAAAGCTTATTCAATTTTCCATATGATAGGAAGCTCGGGCATATTTTTTTGATAGGGTAATGAGCTCGGAGTTAGGTAACTTTTGATAGGCTTTGTAGAGTCGATTTAGATCACACGTGTAATACCCCGTATATTTCTATGCTAGAAAATGAACCGTTGTTCCTACATATGAAACCTCCTATTCTATGATTCATATTGGATTACATGAATTATGATTAGTATCCTTGTGATAATAGAGCTTAAGATGTGTTAAGCATGTTCATAAGAGTCACTTAGAGTAAGCCAAGCTAAGAACTTTTGAATCCACCAAGTTTTCATGTGTAATTTCACATAGGTCATCTTTGAATGAGTATAACTTGGTTTATAGGTGGTATTTTGGCAGATTTTTACCCTCCAAATTTTATAGAATTGAATAAGATTTCCGTCGATACCAAATTTGTCTAAAACAGACACCCGGTGAAGAAGTTATGGTGATTTAAAGTTTCAGCAGCATTATTTCAGTCAGTGGTGCATCGCGCCGTAAGCCAAAATGACGTTTATCCATTTCTAGTGTCTCTCCATGATTCCACTGCATTGCGGTGAGTTTCTAGGTCACAAATGGTGGGCAACGCGATATCTCCACGTCGTACCGGGGGCCCAAATCGAGTAATTTTCATTAAAATTAAATGATGCATCTAGAGGGGTATTTGGGTCATATTTCCACCCCTATATATATTCCATAAACATGGAATTAAGCCCTTATTTCACCAAAACATACTCTTTCAGTGATTCCAGTGACTCCTCATCCATTAGAGGACGATATTATTTTATTTCATTCATTGTTTCAGTTTATTTTTGCTAGACGGAGTTAGTTGGAGACATGTTCCTTCAACTTCTTATTTCAGACAGTATTTAGGGCTTTCAGATTTAGCTCAGATTTTAGATTTAGCTTTTAGTTATTTTGGGTATTTGTTACCCTATATGGATGTTATTATTTATCAGATATTCTATTCAGTTGAATCTTATGGCCTATTGTTCATGTTTTCTGTATTCTATAAGTATATTATGCAGTGTAAGGGTACAGATATTACATATGGGTTTACTTGTGGTCCCTCGAGGTCATAAGCACCGTGTAGCATTTCAGTTCAGAAAATCGGGGTGTTATAAACTTGGTATCAGAGCCAGGTTCAATAGAGTCGTAGGAAGTCTGAAAACCGCATCTAGTAGAGTCTTGTGCATGGGTGTGTTGCGCGCCACATTTATGTGCAAGAGGCTATGAGATGTTTTAGGAACACTTTCCCCTCTTTTAGTATTCATGCCGTGCTAGTGAGCATAATCTCAAGTTAAACTCTCAGTCTAATCTATTCTTCTCTTATTTTAGAATATGCCTCCAAAGAGAAGAAATCAGCCCGCTCCTCAGCCCAAAGATCCTTTGGGCGAACATATTTCTCATGCGTTGTTTAGGGTCTTATTCATCATATTTGCTCAGTCTGTGGCAACCTAAATTGAATGGCCTCCAGTTATTCTGTCCAATCCAGTGGCCAACTCAGCGGCAACTAGGATTTGGGACTTTACCCGAATGAACCCTCCATCTTTCTCGGTGTCTAAGTCTGATAAAGACCCTCAAGAATTCATTGACCAAGTCCATAAGGTCATAGACATCATAGGAGTTACTTTTTATCAGAGTGTCGAGTTAGCCACATACCAGTTACAGGATGTTTCTCACACTTGGTACAAATAGTGGAAGTTCGAGAGGGTAGATGTTACAGGTCCTATAGAGTGGAAGGAATTTGTCATGGCTTTCTTAGATAGATTCATTCCATAAGAGCTGAGGGAGGAAAAAGTTTTGGAGTTCATCAACCTCAGGCATGGAAATATGATGTTTAAAGTGTATTTTATTAGATTTACTCAGCTAGCCAGATATGCTCCTCATGTGGTTGCAGACAACAGGGCTAAGATGAGTAAGTTTGTGTCAGGAGTGAATAATAGCTCAGTAAATGAGTGTAGGTCTGCTATGCTGAACAGTGATATGACTTTAGCCAGGCTCATGACCCATGCTCAGCAAATAGAAGAGCAAAAGATTAGGACTAGGGAGAGGCAAAATAGGAAAGCAAGATAAGGCAGTTTCAGTTTTCGTCAACCTAAATCAAAAGGAGAAAACCGTTCGTAGTTCCATACTAAGCCAGCAGTTCCAGCTCCTTCCTCCGCTAGTGCCCCAATGCCGAAATTCAGAGATAGCAATATAGATCGAACACTAGGCTCTAAGTCTCAAGGCAGTGTTAGCAGTACCCAAACTAATCCCTTGTGTCAGACTTGTGGTAAGAACCACAAGGGTACCTGTAGAGCTGGTAGCGATGTTTGTTTCGGATGTGGTAAGCCAGGATATAGGATTAGAGAGTGTCCACAGTCAGGTCTATAGGGTCAACAGAATCGTTCCACAGCCCAGTCCGATCACCCAAATCAGTAGGATACCACTTTTAGTGCTGCTAGTGGGCAACGCCCAAATAGACTCTATGCTCTTCAAACCCAACAGGATCTGTAAAATTCTCCTTATGTCGTTACTGGTACATTATAGATTTTCCATGTTCATGTTTACGCTTTGCTAGATCCAGGTGCATCCTTGTATTTTGTTACTCCTTATATAACAGGCGATTTTGGAACCAGTCCCAAAATTTTAGCAGAGCCCTTTTCAGTCTCTACCCCAGTGGGTAAAACCATCATAGCTCGGGGGTATACAAGAACTGCCCGGTTATGATATTTTAGAAAGCCACATCAGCAGATTTAGTCGAGTTAGAGATGACTAATTTTGATGTCATTCTCGGCATAGATTGGCTTCATTCCTACTATGCCACAGTCAATTGTAGAAACAGGATTATTTAATTTCAGTTCCCAAATGAACCCACCCTAAAGTGGAAGGGTAGTACTTCATCTTTAAGGGTCAGCTTGTTTCCTACCTTCGGGCAAGGAAAATGATTTCTAAGGGATGTGTTTATCATCTCGTTCATGTTAAAGAATCTGGTTCTGAATCTCTTAGCTATGAATCATTCCCAGTGGTTAACGAATATTCAGATGTCTTTCCCGAAGATCTTCTAGGCATTCCTCCCAAAATGGAAATAGACTTCGACATTGACCTTATTCCAGATACTCAACCTATTTCTATTCCACCATATAGAATGGCACCAGCAAAACTCAAAGAACTGAAGGATCAGTTGAAGGATCTCTTAGATAAGGGATTTATTAGACCCATCATTCCCCCATGGGGTTCCCCAGTCTTATTCGTGTGCAAGAAAGATGGTTCTCTCAGGATGTGTATTGATTATCGTCACGTCAACAAAGTTCTGTTCAAGAACAAGTATCTTCTTCCCAGAATAGATAACTTATTTAACCAACTTTAGGGTGCCAGTTATTTCTCTAAGATAGACCTCAGATCAGGCTATCATCAGCTCAGAGTTATAGAATGTGACATCCCAAAGATGACTTTCCATACTCGGTATGGTCACTTTAAATTTCTAGTTATGTCTTTTGATCTTACCAATGCCCCAGCAGCTTTCATAGACTTGATGAACCGTGTGTTTAAGCAGTAATTAGACGTGTTCTTTATAGTCTTCATAGATGATATCCTATTCTATTCTCGCACAGAGCGTGATCATTCAAACCATCTCAGAATTGTTCTTCAGACTCTCAGAGATCACCAACTATTTGCCAAATTCAGTAAGTGCAAGTTTTGGATAAGGTCAGTAGCATTCCTTGGCCATATTATTTTTGGTGATGGCATTAGAGTAGATCCTCAAAAGACCAAAGAGGTAAGAAACTAGCCTCGCCCTATCTCTCTATCAGATATCAGGAGTTTCTTGAGTTTGGATGGCTATTACAGGCGGTTTATTGGGGGATTTTCTTCTATTGCATCCCCCATGTCCAGATTAACTCAGAAAAAGGTCAAGTTTTAGTGATCAGAACCTTGTGAGAAGAGTTTTCAGGAATTGAAGAATCGACTCACCTCAGATCTAGTCTTTGCTCTTCCAGATGGTTCAGATGGGTTCGTAGTATACCTTTATGCATCCGGAGTAGGTTTCGGTTGTGTCCTTATTCAGCATGGTAAGGTCATAGCCTACGCCTCCAGGCAGTTAAAGCCCTATGATAAGAATTATCCTGCTCATGATCTTGAGTTAGCTACCATAGTATTTGCCTTAAATATTTGGAGGCATTATCTATACGAAGTTTATGTAGATGTCTTCATAGATCATAAGAGTCTCAAATATGTCTTTTCTCAGAAAAATCTCAATCTTCTTCAGAGAAGGTGGTTCGAGCTCTTGAAAGATTATGACATGAGTGTCCTTTATCATTCGGGCAAGGCCAACATTATGGCCGATGCTCTCAGTAGACTCTCCATGGTAGTGTTTCTCACGTTGAGGATAGCAAGAAGATAATAGCTCAGGAAATCCATCATCTTGCCAAACTAGGTGTTCTCTTAGTCGATTCTTCAGAGGGTGGTGTATGTGTTTAGGATAGTTCAGAGTCATCTCTAGTTTCTGAGATAAAAGAAAAGAAAGACAGAGATCCTAGCCTTGTCAAGCTAAAAGAGTTAGTTCAGAATTAGAAAATAGAGGTTTTCTCCCAAGGGGGAGATGGTGTCATTCGTTGTCAGGGTTGTCTCTGTGTTCCAGGTGTAGATGGTTTAAAGCAGCGAATTCTCGCAGAAGCGCATGGTGCGCGATACTCTATTCATACAGGGGCCACTAAGATGTACCACAACCTACGGGAGATCTATTGATGGAGTGGGATAAAGAGATATGTTGCAGAATTTGTGGCTAAGTGCCCTATATGTCAGCAGGTTAAGATAGAGTATCAGAGACCTAGTGGTTCCATGAAGGAGTTCACCATTCCTACTTGGAAGTGGTAAGAAGTGAACATGGACTTTGTGATGGGTTTGCCTCGAACTCGTCATTAGCATGATTCAGTTTGGGTCATTGTAGATAGAATGACCAAGTCAGCCCATTTCTTTCCAGTCCATACCTCTTATTCACCCGAGGATTACGCCAAACACTATATCAAGGAGTTGGTTAGATTACACGGTGTTCCATTATCTATCATCTCAGACAGAGGTACCCAGGTCACCTGTTACTTCTGGAAAACATTCCGAAAGGGTCTTAGTACCTAAGTTTATCTCAGTACAGCTTTTCATCCTTAGACAGATGGTCAAGCAGAAAGAACCATTCAGACTCTTGAAGATATGCTAAGGGCGTGTGCAATTATTTTCTAGGGAAGTTGGGATGACTACTTGCCTTTGATTGAGTTTGCATACAACAATAGCCATCATTCAAATATTAAAATGGCTCTGTCCAAAGTTCTCTATAGTAGGAGGTGTAGATCTCTAATCGGGTGGTTTGAAGTTAGTAAGGCCTCAGTCATAGAGCCTGACTTAGTATTCGATGCCTTAGAGAAAGTCCAGTTAATCAGAGAAAGACTTCGGGCTGCTCAGAGCTAATAGAAGTCGTATACTGACGTTCGTAGAAAGGATATCAAGTTCGAGGTCGATGACTATGTCTATAGAAAGATCTCTCCCATGAAGGTAGTAAAGCGCTTCGGCAATAAGGGAAAGCTCAGTCCCCGATATGTCGGTCCTTTCAAGATTCTCAGTCACTTAGGCAAGGTAGCTTATAAATTGCCTTCAGATCTAGCCTCAGTTCATCTAGTCTTTTATGTATCTTTGCTTAAGAAGTGTATAGGTGATCCATCAGTCGTAGTCCCTATTCAGAGCATTGAAAGTCAAAAAAGTCTCTTCTATGAGGAAATTTTGATCGAAATTCTAGACTATCAGACTCATAGACTAAGGAACAAAGAAGTCCCGCTAGTCAAAGTTCTTTGGCGAAATCAGTCCATTGAGGAAGATACTTGGGAAGCAGAGGCAGACATGCGTACCAAGTATCTTAACCTCTTCTCTACCAATCCAGATCAAGCTCAAGGTAACAGTTCTCCTTAAGCTTATTCAGTTTCCCGTTCAGTATTCTATACAACTTGGTATTCAGTTCATGCTCACGTTTTATCACAAATATGGTATCAAGTACCATTGCATATTCAGTCATAGATTCATGTATCAGTCTAGTGTATAATCATGCATCAAATATGCATTCTCATTGGGAGAACTCAGTTATCAAGAAATCTCAGTTATGCATTCATGAATCAGTAACTCATACATCAGATATGCATGTCCAGTATGATATGTTTAGCTTATCAGTTATGTCTGTCATGAGATCATGTTCTAGTAGTGTATGTCTTGTATGTACTCCAGTTTATCGTCTATCCCCGTTTCAGTCAATCACATTCGAGAATGAATGTTTCCAAGGGGGAGATATTGTAATACCTCGTATATTTCTAAGCTAGAAAATAAACTGCTGTTCCTACACATGAAACCTCCTATCCTATGATTCATTTTGGAGTACATGAATTAGGATAAGTATCCGAGTGATAATAGAGCTTATGATGTGTTAATCATATTCATAAGAGTCACTTAGAGTAAGCCAAGCCAAGAACTTTTGAATCCACCAAGTTTTCATGTGTGATTTCACATAGGTCATCTTTAAATAAGAATAAATTGGTTTATAGGTGGTATTTTTTCATATTTATACCCTCCAAATTTTAGAGAATTGAATAAACTTTCCGTCGATACTAGATTCGGCTAAAATGGACAGCTGGTGAAGAAGTTATGGCGATTGAAAGTTTCAGCAACATCATTTCAGTAAGTGGCGCATCGCGTCGTAAGCCAAAATGACTTTGTGTCAATTTCCAGTGTCTCTCTATGATTCCACCGCATTGTGGTGAGTTTCCAGGTCACAAAAGGGGGGCAACACGATATCTCCGCATCGTGCTGGGGGCCCAAATCGGGTAATTTTCATAGAAATTAAATGATGCATCTAGAGGGATATTTAGGTCATATTTTCACCCCTATATATATTCCATAAACACGAAATTAAGCCCTTATTTCACTAAAACATACTCTTTCTCTCAAAATCTTCTGAAGAACACATCAGGGTTTTCAATTGGGGATTCAAGTTCAAGCAAATTTCTCCATCAAGCATCAAGAATCTTCCATCTAAGGTATGCGTAGTGTTCATTTATGGATCTATTTCATTCATAAAGCTCAAGAACCATGTTTTAAATATTATATTGTGATTGTCTTGTTGTGATATGACCATGTACATGTTGATGATTGTGGTTTAAGTTTCAAGATGATATCTAAAGTTGTATTCATGAAGTATATGTGTTCATTAGTTGAAATCCATGAACTTTATATGGTTTAAAATGGGGAAATTCATGAAAACACACCTAAGCTAAAAGAATGTATGCAAAGTGTTTGATAAAAGGCCTAGGATGATAGAATTCATGTCCCATGATTTAATAGTGCTTAAATGACAAGTCCATGCTCTATGCTTTATGATTTCACATGAATTCAACGTGATTGATATGCGTTGTTGTTGTGATATGGATTGAGCATGATATTGAAGCTATGCAAGTATACACATGTTGTATGAATTTCCCTTTCATACGTAGATGTTGAGAACTATGCTTAGTGTGAAATCCCCTACTTATGATATGGTGAATTATGGACTCCATTTTATGATCAAGTCAGTTATGTGTGTCAGTTTCCTTCCATTGAGTCCTGGGGGTACTAGTACCTGAAAAATATAGCTATGTGCCTAGAGCCATGTCACGTTATCATGATAATCTCAGTCAAGACATGATCTATAGAACTCAGTCAGTCATATGACTCAAGAAATCTCAGGAATCTCATGATCTCAATAAATACTCAGATAGTAGTACTATTCCACCAGTCAACGAAAGTCAGTTACTCAGTCTATGTACAATCAGTTAAATCATGTTCAGTCTCTTAAGATGGGAGTAGAAGTTAGCACTGAGTGAACCCCAGGATGGGAACTCACCTGCCAGTTTAGGGTGCGATTCTTAGTAGTCATCCTTATGTTCCAGAACTACGTAGCCACTGTAGGTTGAGACATCTGAACCAGCCAGATTAGGGTTGATGAGGTGGATTAACCTGTTAGTTTAGGGTTCCCACCGTTCTCATTTGAGTACTTGCCGGCTAAGGATCACTCATAGCTGTCCTTACTAGTGGTGCGGTATTGACACCCTTTCAGTCGGGGCAGAGATTGGACCCCAACCTAGCTATATGCGTTATTAGGTCATGTCGATTAAGCAACTACCTCCTTCATTTTCAGTCCCAGTCTCAGTAAAAGAACTCAGATAGTTCTTCAGATTTTAGTATACCCAAACTATCAGTTACAGTCAATTTAGTTACAGTACGAAACTCAGGTAGTTCCATTAGATTCAGGATAGTCAGACACAATCATCCATGTTATTAAAATTTCAGTATCATTCATGTTAGATAACAGTAAACCATGTATTAGTGTACAAATCCAGATATCATGTATTCACAATTTTAGTTACTATGTATGCATGTTTGTACTCTTACGTTCATATCAATCAGTCAGTTAGCATTGTTCATGCATGTAAACCCTTTTGCATTTAGCCTACCTCACTCGTATACTCAGTACTCGTAGTTTTACTAACGCATTTGCGCTATGGTGCTTTCTTTCATGTTACACCATAGGTTCAGAGACACGAGTTCCAGATCAGCAGTAGCATTCCAGTTGCAGAGTTGCAGTGAGTCCTCATCCATTCGAGGATGATGTTATTTTATTTCATTCATTATTTCAGTTTAGTTTTGCTAAACGGATTTAGTTGGAGACATGTTCTTTCAACTCCTTATTTCAGACAGTATTTAAAGGCTTTTACATTTAGTTTAGATTTTAGATTCAGCTTTCAGTTGTTTTGGGTATTTGTTACCCTATATGGATGTTATTATTTATCAGATATTCTATTCAGGTGAACCTTTTGGCCTATTGTTTATATTTTCCATATTCTACAAGTATATTATGCAGTGTACAGGTACATATATCAATGGTGGGTTAGCTTGTGGTCCCTCGGGGTCATAAGCACCGTGTAGCATTCTGGTTCAGCAAATCGAGGCGTTACAACATGCTATTTAACTCCATGCTTACTAATTTATCAAATTAGTTGAGCAAGATGCATGGTGAAACGCTCGATAAAAGTATGTTATTCAACTGTTGGGACCACATCTTCAATGTGCATCAATACATTTTGACCTAAAACAAACACAACTACCCTCCATGTATCCTTTAAGGATTTTGAAGAAAGTGTTCTGAAGGTCTTCTAGAATGCCACAACTTTGAATGTAGTGTTCCTGATTGAGCTCACAAGAGATGGGGAACTCCTTACCAACTTTAAAGACAGCAATGACCAGTTTGAATATAGAATCTGCAAGCTGGAGGCATGCTTGAAAATTCTTGGGATTCACATACTACAACAAGTATCGAATCTTCTCCAAGGAATGTTGAAAGCATGCTAAGGCAAGAAAACACAATAAATTAATCCATACTGCTAAGAAAGTAATGATACTCTATTTTCCTTTCAATCTCGTTTGTGGTTCCGATTAGGTCAACGGCAGTGGACCTGATCGGAAACACAAACAAGAAGGCATGGGATGAAATTTAAAATTCAGAAACTACCGCCTTCGCTTAGTTTTCTTATTTTAACTGCAGTTGTTGTTGGCGTAAGTTTTCTAGAATTGCTGAATATCATTTCAACCCTCGATGCCTGTGAGGCCTTTTTGTTGGTCTGCTCCTATTTTCTACCTAGGTGATAATCCCTACCACACAACTCCCTACCAAAGTGTCCATCTATATTATTTTTCTTTCAGAGAGACAACAGACAAAATTACATTACCGAATACACTTTCATATTTGCACTTGATTCAGATTTCATATCTATTAAGATAATTCCATCGGCCAGATTCGTTAGAAGTTACTTTCTACCCTATGTCTCTTCTTCAATTAGCTCTCAGATGATATAGTCTTCCATCAACCACCCATTTTCCCTCGAAGGTATTCTCCTACCGCACCTTCTGGCATATAATCATCACCCTGAGCGAGCAACCTAACCATATAAATTTTGGCCAGGGGAATTTCTATTGGTTTTCCATTCTTGTTTGATGCAGTGCGAGGCTTCGAGGGCCCTCTAAGGGTCCAATGCACCCTTAAAGTTAAGTCCAATCGCTATTGGTTCTCTGAAGTAACGATAAATATTGATCCCTTCTCAAAACTTGATACACATTAACACGAGAAACAACCATCATTAATCTATAATGGGGTATCTGCACCATATTCATGAGGTCCTCAGCCTGATCAATTTTGATCCCATCAAACTTAACGGTATAATACAGGATCTTGTTTGAATGATCAATGCCTAATCGATTAAAAACTGCATTCACAAAAATATTGTACTTTGTGTGTGTTGTCCCGGTGACCTTATCAGTAATACATACTTAACTCCCACTCATATGATAGTGGATCCATATGCACACACCTTATTCTTTCTAGCCCATCTATGACTTAAATTAAATAAATAGATGACTAGCTAGTTGCCATAAATGACATATCTGTTTATATTGTCAAACAATTGGGGACATCTGTTACGACAGCTGAGCAACATGTTGCAGAAGTCAAACAGATATATACATCTGTTGCAAAAGATTGCCAGTATGTTGTTTGTAAGTTATCTAATAGAAAGAATATATTTTACAACATATTACCCATCTATTAGATTTATTTTAAAGTAATTTTCTTTTCTTTTCGAGATACTATAATTTATAAATAGGTCCCTCCTTACAAATATGGATGATCCAGATTTGTACAAGAATATTCATATCGAGTCCTTGCGTGAACTTTAAAGGCAGTTTGAGGAAATTCAGAGAGATTTGGCTGACTTCGGAGCAAGGCTCCCGGATGAAAAATATCCGATTGACAATAATAATAATAATTAGGTAATGTTTTTTTTTTAGCTCATGTATTTTCCTCCTTTTATATATCGGATCTACCCAAGGGATTCAAAAATCTATGAACATTCATTTCATTTTGTTGTCGATTTTGAATTTTTAATTCTTATTTAGTATTTAATAATCATTATGTTTATTCCTTGTTCTCAACATGTTGACGGTTGGTAGTAGGGATTGAGCAATTTGTGTCAACAGAGGTTAATCTGCTATGACAGATCGATCATATGTTGCACCTGACGGTTATTAATAAAAAAGGGTTATTATTATTATTGAGAGGGTGAAAAAGAAAAGACATGACTTTCTGATTATTCAATATGTAAAATGTTTCGTAAATAAATAATAAGGAAATAAATGATAAACACAATTTATAACCGTAAAAGAACGGTTATTTAATTTTAATAACTGATCGTGACTTTTCACCATTTTTGTTTTTGAATTTGTTTTTTAAAATTATTTATTATATAATAAAATAGTTATTATTTTAATAAGAAATTTGAAAAGATATTATTTTTATTATAAAATAAAAAAGTAAGCAAATTTGGATTAATGATATGATGATACTTTTTTTTTAAAAAAAGTAGATTATATGTTGCAACAAGTTCACTATTGTTGCAACAGATGATATATCTGTTGTCACAGATGATTTATCTGATGCAACCGATATCGAATCTGTCATTACAACTCAATAAAAATGGTTCTTGGAACGAACTAATTAATAATAATAATCTAAAAAGTCATGAATTATCACAATATTTCTTAATTTAATTAAGCCATTACTTTTCACATTAATAAAAAATGTAGTTAATAAATGGAGGTGAACGGTTAGATTATATGTTGCAATAGATAGGTTATCTGATGCAACACATTTTATATTTGTTGCAATAGATAATATATCTGTTGTCACAGATGTGTTATCTGATGCAATAAATATAGAATATGTTGCCACAACTCAATAAAAATGGTTCTTCGAAAGAACTAATTAATAATAATAATCTGAAAAGTCATGACTTATATCACAATATTTATTTTCTTAATTTAATAAAAAATATAATTAATGAATGGAGGTGAATAGTCACGCCTTTTTCCCTCTCATTCAAACTCAATTCTCTATAAATAGGTCCCTCCTTACTCAATCATTTATTCAACTACACTCTATTTATTTATTGCATCTCGTCTTTTATATTACACTCTAGAAGATTATGGCTGACCTAGTGTGGGACGTTGCTTTTCTGCAATACGCCATGAATGAACTTCGAAATGAAGTTCGTGACCTGCAATGGAAACTGAGAGGAGTTAGAGCAAGAATGCTCCGCGAGATATGCAGGCTGAGGAGGGCCTTGCTACTTTTGGTTGAAGATTGGCCAGCTGGCAATGATGATGATGAGGATAATAATAATAATAATTAGATTATTATTTCTCTTCTAGTCTATTATATGTATTTTTTTTTTTTTTGTTTAATAAAAAAATTATGTTTGATCTTTGACGTTTTAATCCATATTTAGTTTTCATTCTGTCTATTATTTTCTCAATAAACATGTCGACGATTCGACGTAAAAAGGAATAATTTAGAATCTAGTAGCAATAGCAAGATTTATCTGTTGGGTTTGTGGCAGGGGCTGATGTGTTGTTCAAAACAGATTACTTATGTTGCAACAGATAAAAAGTCTGATGCAACAGATAAATAGTCTGTTTTAACAGATGACTAGTTTGTTGCTTGGCTCTGATGTTTTAATTCGTACTTCATCCGTCTCAAATTACCCGTCCCAAATTGAGATGCCACATTGATTAAGAAAAATAATTAATAACATGTATAGTTTACCATAACCTACTGATAAGTTGGTGGGATAGTAGACGTGCTTGAAATAACCATTGTTTGCTATTCAATCAAAATTTCATAAGAGAAGAAAGATTTTAACGTCGGTTGGCGTATAGTCCCCCTATTAAATGATGTTTCCATTTTAATTTGAAGAAAAAGTGATTAATGCAAAGGGTAAAACATTAATTTTTTTTAAATATTTTCTTGATTAATGAAAAAGACAAGTAAAATAAGAAATCGAATTAGAAAATTTGGGACGTGTAATTGGACGTAAGGAATAATTTTGAATCCAGTAGCAATAGCAAGAGTTGAAACATATTGGTCATCTGTTGGGTTTGTGGCAGGGGCTGATTTGTGTTGTTCCAAATAGATTAATCATTCGTTGCAATAGATAATTAGTCTGGTGCAACAGATAAACATCCTGATACAACAGATAATACTTCTGATGCAACAGATAACGTCTGATGCAACAGATAAATATTCTGATGCAATAGATAAATCTTTTGATGCAACAGAGTACTCATCTGATACACCAGATGATTGATCTGTTTAAATTGTGGGCACTTATGCTGGATTCATGATCGGAGTTTTATCCATTGTTGAAAAACAGAAGTGTTTCCAGATGACAAATACGAATAAAAATCATAATTTTACTTACCAAAGTCACCTATGAAGTAATACCAAAGTGAAAAGTGATGTAGTAAACAAAATTTGACCTAAGAAATTGGTCAAGTCGCAGCAGTAGCGCTGTACCACCACTACCACCAACAACAAATGATCGGCAAGAAGAAGATGAAGATGATAATGAAGTAGAAGATGATGAATAAGCAGCAGAAATAATGAACAACAAAATCGCTAAGACAGAGAAAACAACAATGGATGTAAGAAAGAGAAAGACGCCTTTATTCCCTCTGTTTCTCGTTATTTTAGGTAAACATTGAGATCAAAGTGTAAATTTAAAAACTTGTGAGTTATTTTCAAACTTCCTCAACTTTCTTAATCCATAATAAAGTAATTGTCACCTCCAACTAATAATTAAGACTTGTGTCATCTACACCACATTTTAAAACTCTTTTGTCACCTGTGACCCAAACCCCCCAGTAACTTGGGATGGTCAAATTTAGAAGGAAAAAAAAAAGTAAATAATACCATTTTTTAAATGAAAAATATATTAAGATTTATTTTTTAATTAGAGTGACAAATTAAAGAGAATTAAAAGGAGATCTAAGGTAAAGTATTGTTTGTTTTTTAAGGAAAAAAGCACACGTTTAAAATTATTTAGTTATTTTAATTTTACTTCATTTTTATAAAAAAAACATTTAGCAGCATTTTTATTCCACATTTTATATATTACCTTTAAAAACTGATTCATTACTCATATTTTTTGTTTAAGACTTGAATATTTTAAAAATCTCCTTTACTTATTTAAGATTCTTGCCTAGTCAAATTAAACGAAAAGAAATTAGTTATAAAATAAGTTTTATAAATAACACATGTTATGTTGGGGTTTTTGCTCTGATTTTCTTACCAAGTTTAATTTTTATTTTTCTTAGAAGGAAAATAAAAGTAATACCATAATTACTTTTACTTTTCTTGAAAGAAAAATATAAAACTTTTCCATATTTGGGTAACCTCTTTCTTGAAGGAATGGTTTTGGACCTATATAAATAGAAAACCTCCTTCTCATACCATAACACAATAGCATCCACAATGTAGTTGTTTAAAGATTCTTGTTTAGGGGGAGATTTTCTCCCAACAGTCTTTTTTTTATCAGTAATATTAGTTTTTTAATATGTAGGTCAATTGATCAAACCATATTCAATTATATGTTTTTAGTATATTTTTGTGTCATCTGATTTATCATTTATATCGTTTTAAATTTTAAGCTTCCGTAGGACACCTCTTGATTTCGAACCCAACAAGTTGTATCAAAGCTAGGGTTCAATGATTCGATGGTCCAATTGTTGAATAAAGTTGCAACCAATTTGATGATGATAGTGAAGATAGTTTGTCAAAATAAAACTACATGTGGAGATAATTGTCAACCATATTTTTAACAATCCTGCTGTCACATATTTAAAAATAAAGCTCACTTTTAACCCTACAAAAGGGCTCCAATATTTTAAAACCTTAATAAAGCTCACTTTTAACCCTACAAAAGGGCTCCAATATTTTTAACCCAAAAAGGGCTGATATATTTTAATCCAAAAAGGCTCAATTTTTAAAGCATGTCAAACAACAGTGATATATGAAGAATATGTGAAGAACGAAGATCATGCACAAGAAGAAGGAGGATCAAGAATATTTTGCAGAAAATCAAGCCAAAATGGGAGATTTGTTAGGGTTTTTGTCCTGATTTTCTTACCAAATTTAAGTTTTATTTTTCTTAGAAGAAAAATAAAAGTAATACCATAATTACTTTTACTTTTATTGAAAGAAAAATATAAAACTTTTCCATATTTGGCTAACCTCTTTCTTGAAGGAATGGTTTTAGACTTATATAAATAGAAAACTCCCTCCTCATACCATAACACAATAGCCTCCACAATGTAGTCGTTTAAAGAGTCTTGTTTAGGGGGAGATTTTCTCCCAACAGTTTTATGTTTTCAATAATATTAGTTTTTTAATATGTAGGCCAATTGGTCAAACCATATTCAATAATATATTTTTAGTACATTTTTGTGTCATCTGATTTATCATCTCTATGGTTTGCAAACTTTAAGCTTCCGCATGAGCCCCTCTCGATTTCGAACCCAACATGTTATGCCCTAAGTAATGCAGGTTTTGTAAGACAAATGTATATTCATACAAAACACATTTAATTTTATTTTTTTGGGTCAAAAGTCAATAATGATATGTTTGATTGCATAACAGATTTGGAATCTGAGCAGAACCAGAACCAATAGATCCGGCTAGCTCAGAATGATCACCACATCTAGAAAAATCATAAAATGAATCCCTCGAAGATCGATCACTGACCTTACTAGGGTGATTATTAGCATCGGACTGACCTCCGTCAGTAATCTAAAGAGCTGCCTGAACACGTCGACTCGGCTGACTCCTAGGCAAAAAAGACAAACGCTGAGGATATCTACTCTGAGGAGACATACAAATAAAGAGTCTCAATCCTCTAACAAAGCAACAAATTATCTCATACTCCAAAACTGTCATGGAGCCCTTCTGTAATCTAGAGAACTAAACTCTTAATCGACCTCTGAGGCTGCAAGGCATATACTTCTCCAAGAACATCTTGGAGAACTCTATGACAAAGAAGAAAATCCAGCTGGCCTAGAATTCATAAAATCTCTCCACCAATGACGAGCAAACAAGTCCAACTGAAATGTGGCGTAATCCTTATCATGAGTCTTAACAAGGCAAAATCACAAAACCTATCCTTACACACAGTCAGAAACTCATGTACATCCTTTCCAAGAGCACCATAAAATCTCGGCGGAGCTAATCTCATAAATCTGTCCAACATCATCTGGTCCTCAGAAGACATAACAAATTGGGTTGCCACTGGCTGGGCGACTATGGGTGCAGGAGAAATCGCAACTCTGGAAGCTGCAGCTACTGGCTGCGCCGCTGCCTCAGTACCACTCTGATTCTCAGACTGTGCACCATCTAATGGAACACCACCAATAATACCCAACAACTGAACTAATGCATCTCTAAACACTGCTGAAGAAATTAATCCTAGTGGAGCTTGGGCTGATCCCCGATCCACCACTAGCTATGGCGGAAGAATCTCTGGCTCAGGTGCAGGAATAAGGTTTGGGAAGGGCGGCCTATTCTGAATTTTAGCTAAAGACACGTCTCTAGGATGTCCACAACCTCTAGGTCATCCACATTCAATAAAAGGAGTAGGATTCCCTAGGATCGATCTTGGGATCCTCGTCTTGTGTAGCATTAGCAGGCGTCCTGGCCTTCTACGGAAGAGTAAAGTCAAGAAAATATTCTATGAACCAACTCAGACTATTGGTACGATATGATTGAAAGAAGGAAAGAGCTCCTCAGAATGTCCCATAACCTCTCGAAGATAGGAAGCAGACGTCAACATTCTGATACACAGGACTCTATTGGACACTTGCTTCTTTTACCAATAATATCGGTGAAACCTAGGCTCTGAAACTAATTTGTCATGATACGATTTACAAGTCATGATGAAACCTATAAATTTCTATCAGTAGTTAAGCCAATACCATAATTCAAAGCTGACGCAATGGGTTAATTAGGTAAGAAAGGCCCAACATAGGTGAAATTTAAGAACAATAATTACTAACACAAGGATTCGAGATAAAATGGCAGTAAAATGAGATAACAATCCCAAAACCTGGTAGAGTTAGTATAAGAGCAACTAATAGTATCAATACAATTTAAAAACTAGAATAGTTAATACATCTATCCTGAATGCTAAAGATTGAATACAAGGGATGGAAGTAAATCGGGTGACTCAAATTCCAAGAGCTTACCCTATCTCTAGAAATCAATCACTGCACGAACCACGATCAATGACTACACCAAAAAGGTGCAAAACTATAGTATGATACCAAAACAATAGGTACTCAGTAAACATCATCAGTCAACTAAGCTAAATCATGATATAGGAATGATTAAGTGCAAGATAATCATAACTAAATCAAGGTATAGAATTGAACCTGCATCATCTCCATCACCACTGTATATAATAAGTAAGCAATTCGGAATAACAGTATAACATAAGGCATCAACACATGCCAATATCACCGTACATAACAAGCATGAAGTACTAGATGCTACTTTTGGCTTGTGAATAAATAACTGTTAGTCGTTGATCCATGAATAGTGATTATGCGATGAATAGTGGATAGATAATAACTAGAGGTTATATGATGACTAGTGAATAAGTGGTTTAGTAACAAGCATTGACTAGTTAATAATGAGTAAATAGGGTGTGTTGATGAGATAGATGCCTATATGGTGGTATGGTTATGGTTACGAGTATATTGATTTATGTTATTCAAGTACGATTATTGTTGATAATTGTAAAAATGTTGGCAAATGACCATTTGACGAAAATTGTTTACTCATAGTCAACAATTTCAATACTATGATGAGTATGTATTGCAATATTTTATGAAGTTCACTTTCTTGTAGCATCTTTTGAAAGTAGTATATTATCATTTTTAGGAGTTGACAAAAATGCAAGCTAAGACTGCGTATAATACACCCCTGTAGTGAGGACTTTTCCTGGACCCTATGCATAGTGGAGGATTTAGTGTTTCAAGCTGCCTTTTAAAAAAAAAAATTTCAAACAATAAATATATCAATATATTACTAATCATTATAGTAAATACTATAAACTTCCTTTCTAAAACTTCAAATAAAAGATTATATATAATTTAAAGGACATCTTCTTGTGCTAGTTCATCCAATAAGCTTACATTTTCCTAAAATTTTACAATTAAGGATTATACAACTCTTTCTAAATACCTTCTAGGATTATTTAATTAACCACTAATTTCAAACTGACTTATAAATAATCACTTTGTTTAAGGCGTATATTGTTTCTCTCAATTCAAATTGTCCACAATCTACATAATAAAAAGTGAGATTAAATCTACATATAATAAAAAGTGAGATTACTTCTCCAGTTGACCTTTGTTTCTTCAATTTTTTGTATCTACCAACAAATGAGAAAGTCTTTCACATCTTTAAGCACCACACATTTGACTATATGAAAGAAAGTGCAAATAATGCAACAATCTACAATTTGTGTAATTTTGTTCACAATCATATATACTTCCTCGGTTTCAATTTATTTGGTCAATTTTTTTTCTTTGTCCGTTTAAAAATAATGAACCCTTTTCTTTTTTAGCAACTCAATGTTTCTTCTCATGTTTTCACATAAAATGTTTAAGACCACAAGAATAAAAAATATTTTGATAATTTTGACATTTAAGATCACAAAAAACAAAAATTTGATATAATACATAAACATGTCGTTCTTTCAAACTCCATTTTCAACTATTTCTAAATTTCTTTACTTTCTTAAACTTCGTTCCAAGTCAAAATAGAGTTCTTCCAAAGAAAAGAGAATAGGAATCTCATTCTTTCAAAACTCCATCTTCAACCATTTCAGTCCTAATTTTTTTTTTATATTTCTCCTTCTCAGTCTTTGGGTTATATTTAATTTGACTTAAACTCATCTAGATGTTTCGTAAAATTTAGAAATGCTGACGAATTACTTTATATCCGTTCATGGTTAAAGTATACCTCAAAACACCATTAACATGGAAAAACCTTTAAAATACTACATTATATTCACCATTAAAACAATTACGTGAAGGTAGTATTCTCCTTTTCTATATATAGTTTCGCCATACAACTGATCATTAGATCATGAACCATAACTAAGGAACCAAATATGGAAAGCAAAGTTTTCTGAGCCTTAGAACATCACTATAAAGAAAAAATTCATCAAAATAATAAAAGTCAAACCCAAAGATACAGGCTTTGGTAGTACATAACCATGTGAAAAATAATCAAGCAAAATAAGAATAGAAACTAAAAGCATAAATTGCATAATCATGTTAACCTAAATATAAAGCATAGCCACAATTTGGTTCACTCTCAGTTTCAAAAAAGAGAACTCAAAACTCAAAGAATAAAGATGAGAATAGATAAAAATAGGCAAAATGATTCGGTGGACCCTTCTTCTTATTCTAATTTATAAGGTGAATAGCCTTTGTCATCTGAATCCCTGAACTCATCAAAACACAATATTTTAAACCCCTCTCACCGTTGACCAAGCTTATGTGACACAAAATTGGATGAGTTTGATGGAGTGCGTGACTGCACGCGCATGGGGGCTAGTGAGGATCATTTTTTTAGTCATTTTTACATTAAAATAATTAAATAAAATTAACAAGGAAAAATAAAGCCACCCCACCCCCAGGTCTCCAATCCTCCTCCTCCTCACCATTGCAGTTCGCATTTTCCCACCCCCACAAACAAAGAACCAGCCTCCTCCACCCCACCACGCCGTGTTTCCACACCCCCAAAAATAAAGAATCAGTAAGTATTGAGTTTTTTTCATTTTTAATTAAAATTTTTCATTTTTAATTCACTTTTATTTTTTTTAATTCACTTTCTCAATTTAAATTTTTATTTTTTTAGGATTAATTTGAACTTGAATTGAAAGTGAGTGACGATGAATTAACTTGGATAAGCTTGGAAAAACTTGAAGTTTTTGTGGATTTGTTAAAGATATTTAAATTTGAAAATTTGTTATGCTTGAATATGCGAATATATAGTTAGAAATTTAAATTAATTGGAGAGTAATTTCAATTATTTGAAATGAATTTGATGTTCAATTCGTGAGAAAACATCAAAAACATGATTATTGAAGTTTTTCTACAATTTATAATTTTTTTTTATTTAATTAAATTTATTTTAATATTTAATTTCTTATGTGGCATTTTAAAAATGACGTGAAATTTAATGCACCATTTAAAAATAATGTGGAAGCTGATGTGGAAGCAATTCTGTTACACACACCGAAATAGGGTTTAAAATATTGAGTTTTATTGAGTTGAAGGGTTCAGATGACAAAAGTCTATGTAGAAGTGTTCACTTTACTAACTCGGACAAGTACAAGGGTCTACGAGATCACTTCGCCATAAAAATATATACATACAGTCACATCTATTTCTAATGTCACCTCAGTGTAATGACATTTCACTATAACGGCTTGATTTTCTCCAAAATCGATTTTTCATATTATATTTTACTTCTCTATAGTAACATTCTATTTATAACAGTAATATAATTTACTATAGTGGTACACTTTTTGTAAAATTATCTCTCTATAACAATATATTCAAATATTATCTAACAATATTTTGCAAGAAATATATATTATGTACAAAAATAAAATATTAAAATATTTATGGTAATCATTATTAATGTCATGCACATAGTAAATTTCAAGTGCTAATATATAATTTAAAGATAAAACTTGTCATTAAATGGTGTACATAAGTTGTTTCATAAATTCACGAGGAAAAACCTATTAATATTTGTCTTTTTTATATTAATGTTCTTTCTAATTTTGCAGACTTTTGTTTATAAAAGCTAAAATGAGATCTGAATGTCAAATACTAGTATACATGTATAATGACACCTCTCTATAGTAGCCATTAAATTTTTTGATAAATGTTGTCCCTGTGGAGATATTTGATTGTATATGGAAAAGAGGTGATGCACAAAAAACATAAACAAATACAAACATATATAGAGTAAAGAATAAATATAACTCTAAAATTGACAACATCGAATTGAAAATTTAGAAAGTTTAAAGAGATAACATGCACGGCAACATAAACAGAGATAAATGGTAGAAGAAGATTAAAAAAAAAAAAGTAAATAAAGAAGAAATATAACCTAGTCTCTATAGAATTCTTTTTGCCCACTTTAAATATTTTGATGTCATGAATCTATTAGATCTATTAAATCCGCGCACCCCCCTACAAATGGTATCAGAGCCTAGCAAATTAAAAAGTACGGAAGAGAAATATATGTTAGAGAAATATATGTTAGAGTTAGAATTAGAATTAGATTTAGAGTTAAAAAATTTACCTACAAAATTATTAAATTAATTATGCGAAGACCATTTAAAAATAGAAAAGCTTTTAGAAAAATTAAAGAATCTTTAATTAGTAATTATTCAGAATATATAAGTCTAAATAAAACAAAAGAAAACCCACAAAAATTAGCCTACTTAATTACATTAATATCTAGTATTGAATCAAAATTAATAACACATTTAAAATCCAAAAGAATGAAACACATACGACCTAATTATGATAAAATTAGATTTAGATATCCACCAAGACATTATAAATATAATTTAAAATGAATAAAGTACAACAATATAAAGAATTAAAATAAATTATCTCTGAAAAATGTAAAGAATTAAAAATAAGAATAAAAAGACTACATTATAATATATTTGCTGGAGTTAGTAAAAATTCAATAGGTATACAAAAAGATGAAATATCAAAATTAGAATCACAAATAGATAGTT